>NW_017690966.1:0-5648 GCF_001879085.1 Nicotiana attenuata
GAAAACATATTCCATGTATATGATGCGGAGAAAAATCTTGGCTGAGGCCGAAGCAGGCGTCATTGACTGTGATGCCGAGATCGCCAAGGCCCGAGAGCTGGAGTTAACTGTCCGGAGGTGCCTCCCTGTTCGAACCGATGCAACTGACTCTTCTTGTTCCAGTTTCGAGTTCTCGGGATCTGAGGAGGACCTTGAAGAGGATGAGGATGAAGGACATGATCCCGAGCCCAGAGGCAGATCCGCCTATTTCTCCTGGGGGAGCAGATGCTCCTCTTCCCCCATGTCCTGGGGACTAGTTAGTTTGGTTTTTTTCTTTCTTTCTTTTCTTGTTTATTTTTTTTTAATACTTTTGTACTTGTGTCTGATTGGCTACTATTTTTGTTAATATAAAAGTTGTACTTTTTAGTNTATTCAATGTATAGCAGAAGGAGAAATTGCTGGATCAAGTATTGGCAAGCAGGACCAAATTGTTGCTCACCTCCCAACACTAGAAGAACAAGTTGCCGAAGCCAGTGAGTTGGAGGTTCCGTTGCAGCAGAGCAAACGACAAGTAATGGCCTTTCGCCTAGAAGCCTCCCAGTTAAATACAGAATTTCAAGAAGCCAAGGCTAAGTGGTCTGAGGTCCAAAATGTTGTACTTGCTGATGCCGAGCGCAAGGCTGTCTCTAGTTTGGAGGCAGCTTTGAACTGCAAAGTTGAATAGGTTGTTGCTGATGAGAAGAAGCGTGCCCTAATGGAGGAGAAGTATAATAAGGTCATGTAACATAATAAGGTTCATATCTCCATTATCCGTGACCTTGATCTCAGCCTTAAGGCCATAAGATTCGATCAGAATAGCCTTTCGACCAAGGTTGATCAGCTTAAATCAGGACTCTAGTGCCAGGCGGATTCGCTCACTATTGAGAAAACATATTCAATGTATATGATGAGGAGAAAAATCTTGGATGAGGCCGAAGCAGGCGTCATTGACTGTGATGCCGAGATCGCCAAGGCCCGAGAGCTGGAGTTAACTGTCCGGAGGTGCCTCCCTGTTCGAACCGATGCAACTGACTCTTCTTGTTCCAGTTTCGAGTTCTCGGGATCTGAGGAGGACCTTGAAGAGGATGAGGATGAAGGACATGATCCCGAGCCCAGAGGCAGATCCGCCTATTTCTCCTGGGGGAGCAGATGCTCCTCTTCCCCCATGTCCTGGGGACGTAGTAGTTTGGTTTTTTTCTTTCTTTCTTTTCTGTTATTTTTTTTAATACTTTTGTACTTGTGCTGATTGGCACATTTTGTTATATAAAAGTGCTTTTTGTTTAAGAATTGCGTAAAGTTTATTTTTTGCGTCGAATTATGCATGGCTTCAGGTGCATTTTTTCCTCGATAGCATTTTAGTTTCGGGCATAAATTCTTCCGAAGACGCCCCTTTACTGTGAGAGTTTCATAAGAGAGGGACCTCTTATATTTGCGGTGCTCTTGAAGAGGACATCTCCTATTCATTCCAGCACTAGCATTTGAAGTACTTGATTAACTTTCAATTAATAAAATAATTCATCGTTTGGACAAGAAACATGATAAAAATGAAAGGTGTTTACTTTATTCCTCCCATTATACTTAAGCATTCGTTGTGCTAAAAAGAAATTTCCATTACTTGTGCCTAATTTGTGCAAGTTGTTTCTATGGGGCTAGGCGCGCAGTCCCCGGTCCCGATGATATATCTTTGTTCCCGGATTTTGTAGTCCCGGTTTATGCGGCAGTCAGGTTGTCGTATTCTCATGTCATTCCCCCCAATGTTCGAATGTGAATTAGAACACTGGAAGTCTTGCTCCTTTGAAGATTCCACTAGTGAATGGTTGGATAATCTTTGGTCCGGCAGCAAGCTTCATTTCCCGTGATGAACTTTGCTACCGAGCCCAAGATTATCTAACCAACCCTAGTGGCTTGCAGCGAATGGGCACTCGTGAACGGTCGGATAGCTTTTGGTCCGATAGCAAGCTTTGCTTCCCGATAGGAAATTTACTATCGAGCCAAAGACTATCTAATCATCTCGTAGTGGCTTGTGGTTTCCATGCCTTGTTGTTTAAAGGTGTTATTTCTGTTGACAGTGTTTCCTTCGTAGTATGCTTTTCGTTTCTGCCTCGCTAAAAACCTTGCTAGAAAAACCCAATTGGGACAAAAACTGGATGAAGGGAAAAAGAGTGAAGCACATACTTTCAGTATAAGCGGTGCTCATCAAAAATAGTACCTTTTTGAGGTGTGCCCCATTCCAGTTGCTCGGCTATTTTACTCTGCTTGATTTTCTAGTTCTTAAGATATTTTCCCGGTGACAGCTGAAATCCGGTAGGGGCCTGCACACGTCGGACCCAACTTCCTTGCCTTGAGCTCTCGGGTGTTTTGAGTAACTTTCCTTAAAATCACGTCCCCCACTTTGAAATAACGAAGATTGGATCTTCGATTATAGTATCTTTCCATTTTTGTTTTTGAGCCACCATCCTTATTTGCGCCAAGTCCATACGTTCGTCAAGCAGCTCCAATCTAACCAGGAACGCTTTGTTGTTTGCTTCTTTGTCCGCCCGAAAGTATCTCAGGGTAGGTTCTCCCACTTCCATCGGGATCATGTCTTCTACTCCGTATACGAGAGAGAAAGGTGTCTCTCTCGTGCTTGACTTGGCCATCGTTTGGTATGCCCATAGCACTCCCAGTAACTCTTCAGACCATTTGCCTTTGGCTACTTCCAATGTCTTTTTGAGATTTTGAATAATCACCTTATTTGTTGATTCTGCTTGGCCGTTTGCGATTGGGTGGTATGGCGAAGATGCGATTCTTTTGATTTTCAAGTCTTCAAGGAACTTTGTGACTTTTGCACCTATAAATTGCGACCCATTGTCGCTGGCTATTTTCTTTGGTATTCCGAACCTGCAAATTTTGTTCTCCCACAAGAAATCGACCACTTCACGCTTGCCGATTATCTAGTAAGGACCTACTTCAACCCACTTAGAGAAGTAATCAGTTAAATCTTACCTTATCGGGAGCCGGCGACAGTCAACTAACTATGTCCATTCCCCATTTCATGAATGGCCAAGGCGACAATACCGAATGCAATAGTCCTTCCATTTGATGCACCAACTGTGTGTGGCATTTACACTTGTCGCATTTCAGAACAAATGCCTTAGCGTCTTGTTTCATCTGGGGCCAGTAATATCTTGCCCTAATTAACATTAATACTAGCGAGTTCGCACTCGAGTGATTTCTTTAGATTCCTTCGTGAACTTCTCTCATGACGTAATTAGCCTCGGAGGCTCCTAAACATCGTGCCAAGGGGCGTTGGAAAGACTTTCTATACAATTGGCCTTCTCGGAAGCTGTAACGAGCTGCATTAGTGCGGAGTTCCCGGGATGCCTTGGGATCCTCAGGTAGTTTGCCATGCACAACATAGTCGATGATCTCATTTCTCCAGTCCCAAACCAAGTTGGTCGCATTTACTTCATAATTACAGTCTGCACCCAATACCGAGTGCATGAGCTATACTACCATATTAGAGTCTCATCCCTTCATTTCCGTAGATGAGTCTAGATTGGCCAGTGCATCTGCTTCTGCTTTTTCTTTTCTCGGGATGTGGGTGATCGACCATTCCTTGAACCATGCGAGCAGAGTCTAGACATTCACTACATATTGTTGCATGGGTTCCTCTTTGGTGTCGAAGATCCCGTATACCTGCTTTACTACCAATTGAGAATCGCATTTGATTTCAACGACCTCGAATTCTAGTCCTCGAGCCAGTTTAAGTCCTGCAAGCAAAGACTCATACTCGGCTTCATTGTTAGTCAAGGGAACAATTTTTATGGCCTAACTCAGGGTTTCTCCCGAGGGAGTAATTAGGACTACCCCGAGCCCGGAACCCCTTCACGTTGGTAGCTCCGTCTGTGAACAAGACTCCTGATGTCATTTCCGACACCATCACTACTTCTTTGGTGGAAAAAATCGGTCACGAAGTTGGCCAAAACTTGCGATTTGATCGCAGTCCTAGGTTTATACCCTATGACGAACTTACTCCTTTCGATGCCCATTTGGCCAGTCGACCTGACAGTTCAGGTTTATGAAGGATATTTCGCATGGGAAAGGTTGTCACCACGACTATTGGCTGAGATTAGATTTAAGGCCTAAGGTTTCGAGCGGCGACTACGAGAGCTAAGGCCTATTATTCGAGGTAAGGGTAGCGAGTTTCCGCTGCCGTTGAAATTTTACTAACATAATAAATAGAAAATTACGTACCTTCGTCTACGAGGACTAAAACGACACTTACTGCTACATTTGAGATCACTAGGTAAATTGGCAATTGTTCTCCCTTTCCTGGTTTCGATAGTACCGGAGTGCTCGATAAATACCTTTACTAATCTTTCAAGTCCTGCTGGAATTCTTGAGTCCATTCGAAGTTGTTCATCTTTTTTAGAAGTGAGAAGAAGTGATGACATTTTTCTGAAGACCGGGAAATGAACCTGCTTAAAGCGGCCAGTCTTCCAGTTATCCTCTGAACCTTTTTCACATTTTATAGCTGGTCAAGAATGTCCTCAATGGCTTTAATTTTATCGAGATTGACTTCGATACCCATTTGTGATACCAGGAAACATAAGAACTTACCGGAGCTAAATCCGAATGCACTATTTTCGGGGTTTAGCTTCATGTTGTGCTTCCTTAGGCTATCAAAGGTTTCTTGGAAGTGCTTCAGATGATCACCTGCATTCAAAGACTTAACTACCATATCATCTATGTAAACTTCCATTGTTTTCCCTATTTGTATTTCGAACATTTTATTCACAAGCCTCTGGTAAGTGGATTCGACATTCTTAAGCTCGAAAATCATCACATTGTAGCAATATGTGCCAAAATTCATTATGAACGAAGTCTTTTCCTGATCCTCAAAGTTCATTTTATTTGGTTTTACTCGGAATAGGCATCGAGGAAACTCATCAACTCGTGCTCGCCCCTCGTACCAATCATTTGATCGATGTTTGGCAATGGGAACGAGTCATTTTGTAACGACCCGATTGATTATTTTGAGAATTAGCATTCTGTTCGGTGGCTTAAGGTCTCAAGAAGCTTCATATTATGTGTTATGACTTGCTTGTGTGGTCGCGTTCGGTTTTCAGATGATTCGGGATCAATTTGGCAATTCTTGTTTTAGAAGCTTAAGTGAAAAGAGTCGGCCGGAATGTTGTTTTGATGACTCCAATAGTTTCGTGTGGTGATTTTGGACTTAGGCATGCGTCTGAATTTGGATTTGGCGGTTCGTATGTTGATTTGGTGCATTTTAGTGAAAATTTAAAAGTTGAAGGTTTGGAAGGTTCAGAGGTTTGACCTGGAGTTGACTTTGTTGATATCGGGTTTGGATTTCGATTCTGGAAGTTAGTATAGCTCCGTTGTGTCATATGGAACTTGCATGTAAAATTTAATGAGATTCCGGGTTGATTAGAGATGTTTCGGCTTGAGTTGTAGAATTTGGAAGTTCATAAATTTATGAAGTTCGAATGGAGGTGCGATTCATAGTTTTGATGTTGCTTGATGTTATTTGAGGCCTCGAGTAAATCCACGTTATGTTATGGAGCTTGTTGGTATGTTGGACGGGGTCCCGGGGCCCGTCCGGTGTTCGTGTACGAGTTCGTATATAG
>NW_017690967.1:0-301 GCF_001879085.1 Nicotiana attenuata
CAAATAGGGAGGCAAGGATTAGCCTCATGCAAATATGGAGGCAAGGATATATTAGCTCATGCAGATATGGAGGCAGGGATTAGCCTCATGCAAAGAGAAGGCAGTTCTTAGCCTTATGCAGATACGGAGGCAGGGCTTAGCCTCATGCAAGATTGGAGACAGGGCTTAGTCTCATGCAAGTATGGAGGCAAGGATTAGCCTCATGCAAATGGGGAGGCAGGGATTATCCTCATGCAGATAGGGAGGCAAGGATTAGCCTCATGTAAATGGGGCAGGGATTAGCCTCATGCAGATACGGAGG
>NW_017690967.1:5054-5648 GCF_001879085.1 Nicotiana attenuata
TCCTGGACCATGAATTGTTGATAAGAGATTTACAGGCCATGAAATGATGTTCTCGGGCCATGAGGATGGTGCCTCTGAACTATGACGCCTTTGAATAATGATATGCAAAATCGAGAGAGATCCTCAGTCCATGGCATGATGTCTTCCGGCTATGAGGATGATGCCTTCTTAGACTATGACGCCTTTGGATAGATTGGCGATCTTTCAGCCCATGATATGCAATAACATGATGTTAACAAGACATGGCTTAGTCTAGTGAAATGGAGGGCAGTGCTTAGCCCGATAGAAAAGCAAATAAATAGTACTAAAGATAGAACAATATTTGTGCGAAAAGGGACAGTGCTTAGTTCCATGCGAATGTGGAGGCAGGGATTAGCCTCATGCAGTTATGGAGGCAAGGATTAGCCTCATGCAGATAGGGAGGCAGGGATCAGCCTCATACAGATAGGGAGGCAGGGATCAGCCTCATGCAGGTATGGAGGCAAGGATTAGCCTCATGCAAATAGGGAGGCAAGGATTAGCCTCATGCAAATATGGAGGCAAGGATATATTAGCTCATGCAGATATGGAGGCAGGGATTAGCCTCATGCAAAG
>NW_017690968.1:0-341 GCF_001879085.1 Nicotiana attenuata
GAATTAAGGGAAAAAAAAGTGCTTTTGGGGAGAAACATAAGCAGATTTGGAGAAGCAGAAAAAAGTAGCTTTTCTCAAAGTTATTTTTTTAAAAACACTTTTGAGAAAAATGCACTTAAAAACAGTTTTTAAAAGATTGGTCAAACACTAATTGCTGCTCAGAAGTACTTTTCAAATAAATTAGCCAAATACAAATTGCTTCTCACCAAAAGTACTTTTGAGAAAAAGCACTTCTCAAAATAAGCTGATTTTATCAAAGTATGACTCCCCGAGCAATCAATCATGTTTGCCCATGCATTCGTTGGTACGTACAATACATACTATAATGGAGTTGCTATTCT
>NW_017690968.1:5253-5648 GCF_001879085.1 Nicotiana attenuata
TTTAAAACGAAACGTTTAAAGTTTAAAGTCGTTCGAACCAAACTAACTTATGCTGCTAAGAAGTACTTTTTCAAATAAATTAGCCAAATACAAATTGCTTCTCACCAAAAGTACTTTTGAGAAAAAGCACTTCTCAAAATAAGCTGATTTTTGCAAAGTATGAGTCCCCGAGCAATCAATCATGTTTGCCCATACATTCTTGGTACGTACAATACAATCTAATGAATGGGCTACTATTCTTATAGCCTGTTTGGCCAAGCTTCTCTAAAAAAAAGTGCTTATTTTTTAAAGTTGAAGTGTTTGGCCAAGCTTTTGGAATTAAGGAAAAAAAAGTGCTTTTGGGGAGAAACATAAGCAGATTTGGAGAAGCAGAAAAAGTAGACTTTTCTCAAAGT
>NW_017690969.1:0-822 GCF_001879085.1 Nicotiana attenuata
CAAGGGTATGAAGTTGCCCCATGAGTATGAAAGCATTTTAGTGATAGATGTTGTTGATGAGGTGGAAGATGCCGTCGAAGTGAAAATGGAAGAACAATGCCTTGGTGAGGCATTGGCAGCTATCTTGGTAAATTTTTGATGGTGAAGACATGGATGGGTACATGGAATAGGTAAATGCATTGGAGGGTCTTGGATCCTACACCTATACTCCAGCAAAGCTCTCTCTTGATTTGGAGAATCGAGCCACACCCCCCCAAAGCCATCAATCATTGAGCCACCTCAACTAGAGCTCAAACCACTTCCCCCGCACCTAAGGTATAAATTTCTTGGCTCTGATGATACTTTACCCGTAATTGTTTCATCCTTGTTGAATGATGTGCAGGTAAAGCAATTGTTGGAAGTCTTGAAGGAGCATAGGCAAGCCATTGGATGGACAATTGCGGACATCCGAGGGATTCCCGCGGGAATTTGTGAACACAAGATCCAATTGGAGAGTGACACGAAGCCAAGTGTGGAGAATCAACGACGGTTGAATCCGTCAATGCAAGAGGTGGTAAAGAAAGAAATCATCAAGTGGTTGGATGCCGGGGTGGTCTACCCTATTGCCGATAGTTCTTGGGTGAGTCCGGTTCAATGTGTACCGAAAAAGGGAGGCATGACCGTAATTGAAAATGATAAAAATGAGCTCATCCCAACAAGAACGGTGACCGGTTGGAGGGTGTGTATGGATTACCGGAAGCTCAATAGTGCAACATGCAAAGACCATTTCCCTATGCCTTTTATTGATCAAATGCTTGATCGGCTAGCGGGAAGGTCATTCTA
>NW_017690969.1:4922-5648 GCF_001879085.1 Nicotiana attenuata
GAAACAGAATCTTCACTGACACTGTCATGGTTCGGGGGGAGAGTGTATGCTGCCACGTTAACACCATAAATGAGTTGTACTTCCCTGGTTGGAGGACAGGCACCGCTGAATACAATGCTAAATTCGCGAATAGGGAAAATGAACGTGGGTGGATAGCATCAGTAATAGCAAAGGGGACTCCCGCTTGGATCAACCCGCGGCACAAGATATATAAGGAGGATCTCACGAGAGAGGGTCGCTACTGGCTCAGTTTTGTTACTTCTCGGTTGATGCCAACTCGGAATGAAATTGAAATAGCCATTGAGAAGGCCCTTCTCATTGCCTGCATCATGACTGGTATCAAGATAGATGTTGGAGCATTGATCTTCTAAGAAATAGGGATCCGGGCAACGCAACATGCTACTTCACTTCCCTTCCCGTGCCTGATCACCGCCCTTTGTAAAGCTGTGAAAGTTCCCCTCCTGCCACACTATGACAAAATCGGGAAGGAGACAAGGGATATTGATATCACTCGTATCACTGATGCTGCTGCCCCACCACGGGCTCGGGTTCAGGATCCAGTTGATCTAGAGCACAGCGACTCCCAGACTCCGGTGGCTCCTCAGGTTACAGTGGTCTCTCCTTCCACTTTTGAGCCTACTTCTCAATCCACCACTGTCCAGCCTGCTATGGCCATTCCTGCTGTCTCAAAGCTTGGTCTCTTGGCTCAGCATGCCAATGCCAAGG
>NW_017690970.1:0-2080 GCF_001879085.1 Nicotiana attenuata
TATTCACTAGCGTACGCGGGAATTTTTGTAAGCGGTCTCACCATTTTAGACGTGAAACAATAAAAAATTACTGTAATAATATCATATTTAAAAAACATTCAAGTTTTTATTTTATTTTTATTTTTCTTCTTTTCTTTTTTCTTCATTTCATTTTTTCAATAACATTTCCAGGTTGCAAAGAGGGTAATCAAAGAATGGGAGCCGGCTAAAAAGGGTTTGCAAAGGGTTGATAGTGTTTGGGTAGCGAGAATGAAAGCCTTCGTCATCCCAACCGAAGAATATTAGAACTATACGGAGGATCCAACATAGTACCTTTTCACTGCATTTGCATTGACAGTTGTTTTAGGGACATTTTCTTCGATGTGTGCCAAGTTCAACGCACTCTTTTGGCGGTAATGTTGTTGTAATGTATAGACCTTTCCAATTCTGGAACCAATTTTCCTTCAGTTGTTCCAACTCTTTGTTTTATTTCCTTAAACTTTATCCTCATTGGGATCTGATCCTTGATTCATCATTTCGAGGTCTACCAGCTTTCAGGATCCGGGCATGAAGTCTGCAAGCATGTCATGTTATTAAAATTTGCATTTAACAGAACTAAAAAGAGAATAAGAAAGAAAGATGACCAGATTAAGAAAAGAGACATTCCTGGACAATAAAATATTTTCATTTGATTTGTGATTTTTGATTTTTTCCTTCTTTTTTTTTATTTTGAAGATAGAAAGGTTTACATGAAAAGCAAGATAATAAAGTAAAACATCCGGATCACACCCTGAGATAATTCGGATGTAGAAAGGATAGCAAGACTGGCTACCGAGACTCCCGTCTGATGGAGAACTTTCAGGCTTGGCAACCATTTCTTGGCTTTTCTTCTGTCTCGGCAATGGCTGCAATGGCCTTCGGTGCTGGATTAAGTTCCTCATCTTCACAAATCATTCCAATTATTGGCTCGTTGTTGTGGGCAGGCAACAGATTGTTCATCACATCAGGAGCATCTTCATCCCAAAAAATGATTCTTTCAGCTTTAATCAAATCCTCAACTGCCCTTTTGAGGGTCCAACAGTCCTCTGTACTGTGTCCCACTGCTCAAGAGTGGTATTCACATATAGCATCAGCTCGGTTCAAGGGGGACTCGGGGTTCGGCCGGTTCAGGGCCAGTGGCTGCAATAGATTTAGCCTGATTAACTTTTGGAACAAGTTTGAATACGATTCACCAATAGGGGTGAACTGATTCTTTCTGAAAGGCTCTCTTGGGCGAGGATTGTATTGGGGATCATTTGGTTGAGGATTATATGGAGCTTGGTAAGGATGGGCATTTCTGGGTGGTGGAGCTCGATTTTTTGTATAATGTTGTGGCCGCGGGTAAGGTTGCGCGTTCATCACTGCATAGGGAGGCAGTGCCACGGCATAAGCAGCATCTTGAAGGGGATAATAGTGTGGTGGGACGATAGGAGGTACATATGATTGGCTGAATGACCTGCGGGCCCCCTCGAGCTTGAGACCATCATGACTCCCTCTTCACTCCCATTTCTGTTTATCAAACTCTCCGAACCATTCTGAGCAGACTGTGATGTGGCCTTAAAAGCAGCATGACTCAAGATTCGACCTATTTTTAAACCGTTTTAAACCATTTCCCCGATTTTGATAGCCTCAGCAAATGGCTTACCCACAGCAGACATCATGTTCTGGAAGTAGTCAGCTTCTTAGGCATGCAGAAAAACCGTGACCATTTCAATTTCGACCATTGGAGGCTTTACCCTGGAAGCTTGCTCACGCCATTTGATAGCATATTCGCGGAAGCTTTCCGCGGTTTTCTTTTTCAAATTGGACAAAGTGTTTCTGTAGGGAGCGATGTCCACATTATACTGGAATTGGCGGACAAAATCTCGGGCCATATCATCCCACACGTGCCAATGAGCAATTTCTTGATCCGTATACCATCAGAAGCGATTCCGGTGAGGCTTTCCCCAAAATAGGCCATTAGTAGCTCCTCTTTTCCACCAGCACCCCTCAACTGGTTACAATATCGTTTCAGATGAGCGACCGGGTCTCCATGCCCGTCGTACTTTTCAAATTTTGGCAT
>NW_017690970.1:4931-5648 GCF_001879085.1 Nicotiana attenuata
AAAAAAAAAGATAAGAAAAAAATTCAAAAAAAAAATGGTAGCTTAGGACCCCAATCTCTACTTTTACGCTTTTCCAACATAGGGTCTCCAATCTCTAGTTGAGATTTTAGACATAGTGTCTCCATTCCCTAGTCGCCTCTTGCCAACATACGGCTCCAATCCCTAGTTGACATTTTAGACATGGGGTCTCCATCCCCTAGTCGCCTTTTGCCAACATAGGGCTCCGATCCCTAGATGAGATTTTAGACATAGGGTCTTCATCCCTAGTCGCCTCTAGCCAACATAGGGCTCCAATCCCTAGTTGAGATTTTAGACATAGGGCCTCCATTCCCTAGTCGCCTCTTACCAACATAGGGCTCCAATACCTAGTTGAGATTTTAGACATAGGGCCTCCATCCCCTTGTCGCCTTTTGCCAACATAGGGCTCCAATCCCTAGTTGAGATTTTTAGACATAGGGCATCCATCCCTTAGTCGCCTTTTGCCAACATAGGGCTCCAATCCCTAGTTGAGATATTAGACATAAGGCCTCCATCCCCTAGTCGCCTCTTGCCAACATAGGGCCCAATCCCTAGTTGAGATTTTAGACATAGGGCCTTCATCCCCTAGTCGTATTTTGACAACATAGGGCTCCAATCCCTAGTTGAGATTTTAGACATAGGGTCTCCATCCCCTAGTCGCCTTTTGACAACATAGGGCTCCAATCCCTAGTTGAGATT
>NW_017690971.1:0-5648 GCF_001879085.1 Nicotiana attenuata
AGCAGCAACTGTATGCTAAGTTCTCCAAGTGTGAGTTTTGGCTCGAGTCAGTGGCATTCTTGGGGCATATTGTGTTCGGAGAGGGTATTAAGGTTGATCCCAAGAAGATTGAGGCAGTTCAGAGTTGGCCACATCTCACTTCAGTGACCGAGATCAGGAGTTTCCTGGGATTAGCAGGTTATTACCGGCGGTTCGTGCAAGGCTTTTCATCTATTGCATCACCCTTGACTAGACTGACCCAGAAGGGTGTCCCATTCATTTGTCCGATGATTGTGAGGAGAGCTTCCAGAAGCTCAAGACAGCTTTGACTACGGCACCAGTTCTTGTATTGCCTTCCGGCTCGGGGATGTATACTGTATATTGCGACGCCTCACGCGTTGGTTTGGGATGTGTGCTGATGCAGGAGGGGCGAGTTATTGCATATGCCTTGCGTCAGCTGAAGATTCACGAGAAAAATTACCATGTGCACGATTTGGAGTTGGCAGCAATTGTTCACGCTCTTAAGATATGGAGGCACTATTTGTATGGGGTGCCTTGTGAGGTTTACACCGACCACCGCAGTTTACAATATTTGTTCAAGCAGAGGGATCTCAATTTGAGGCAGCGCAGGTGGCTTGAGTTGCTGAAGGATTATGACATTACCATTCTTTATCATCCGGGCAAAGCGAATGTGGTCGCGGATGCCTTGAGCAGAAAGGCGGAGAGTATGGGTAGCCTAGCATTCATTCCAGCAGAGGAGAGGCCACTAGCCTTGGACATTCAGTCCTTGGCTAACAGGATTGTGAGGTTGGACATTTCAGAGCCCGGCCGAGTTCTTGCGTGTGTGGTCGCCCAGTCTTTGTTATTGGGAGAGATCAAGGCCCGGCAGTTCGATGATCCACATTTGGTAGCCCTCAGAGAGACGGTACTTCAAGGAGGTTTCTATTGGCGAGGATGGTGTGCTGCGGCTCCAAGGCCGTCTATGTGTTCCTAATGTTGATGGTCTCAGGGAGAGGATTCTAGAAGAGGCTCACAGTTCGGGTATTCCATTCACCCGGGAGTTATGAAGACGCATCGTGATTTGAGGCAGCACTACTGGTGGTGGGGGATGAAGAAGGACATAGTGAAGTATGTGACTAAGTGTTTGAATTGCCAGCAGGTCAAGTATGAACATCAGAGACCAGGCGGCCTACTTCAGCGGCTGCCTATACCAGCGTGGATGTGGGAGCGCATTACCATGGATTTTGTAGTTGGGTTGCCGCGGACTTTGCGGAAGGTTGATTCGGTGTGGGTCATTGTGGATAGATTGACCAAGTCGGCCCATTTCATTCCAGTGGCGACTACTTATACAGTAGAGAGGTAAGCTCAGATCTATATTCGGGAGATAGTCCGATTGCATGGTGTGCCGGTGTCCATCATATCAGACAGAGGCCCTCAGTTCACTTCCCATTTCTGGAGAGCCGTGCAGAGTGAGTTGGGGACTCGTGTAGAGCTTAGTACAACATTCCATCCTCAGACCGACGGACAGTCGGAGCGGACGGTGCAGATTTTGGAGGATATGCTTAGAGCATGTGCGATTGATTTTGGAGGGCAGTGGGATCAATTCTTGCCTCTAGCAGAGTTCGCATACAACAACAGCTATCAGTCCAGCATAGAGATGGCCCCGTACGAGGCTTTATATGGTCGACGTTGTCGTTCTCCTATCGGGTGGTTTGCGTCTGGAGAGGCTAAGTTACTTGGTATAGATTTGGTACAGGATGCCTTGGATAAGGTAAAGTTGATTCAGGAGAGGCTCCGCACAGCTCAGTCCAGACAGAAGAGTTACGCGTACCAGAAGGCGCGTGATGTATCATTCATGATTGGCGAGAAGGTTCTTTTGAAGGTCTCGCCAATGAAGGGAATTATGAGGTTCGGGAAGAAGGGCAAGCTAAGCCCCAGGTTTATTGGGCCCTTCGAGGTGTTGAGACGAGTTGGGGAGGTTGCCTATGAGCTTGCTTTACCCCCCAGTTTATCGGGAGTTCATCCGAATTTCCATGTTTCGATGCTTCGGAAGTACCATGCCGACCTATCACACGTGTTGGACTTCAGCACCATTCAGTTAGATGAGAGCTTGGGCTATGAGGAGGAGCCAGTTGCTATTATTGATAGGCAGGATCGCCAGCTGAGGTCCAAGAAGATTTCTGCGGTGAGAGACCAGTGGAGGGGCCAACCGGTCGAGGAGGCGACCTGGGAGTCCGAGGAGGACATGCGGAGTAGATATCCCCACTTATTCAGCCGTCCAGGTACTTTTCTATGTCCGTTCGAGGACGAACGTCTGTTTAAGAGGTGGAGAATGTAACGACCCAACCGGTCGTTTTGCCTTTTAGAACCCCGTTCCCCTGAATAAAGCCTCTCGTACTTGCTTTAACTAATTTACGACTTGCGGGGGCGGTCGGTTCGGGAGTTAGAAGAGTTTTTGAGTAAAAAATGCCTAATTGTTTCTTTAAGAATTCCTTAAAAGGCCAAGTTTGACTTCGGTCAACTTTCTTGGGAAACCGACATTGATTCGTGATTTTGCAATTTCTGAGGGTCTGTGGGAAAATATGGGACCTGGGCGTATGCCCGGAATTGAATTCCGAGGTCCCTAGCCCGAGTAATGAATTTTTGTTTAAAATTATTTAATTGAAGCTTTAAAGAACTAAAGAAACTAAGAAATCATTGATTCCCTAGGTATCGGGCTCGGATTTTGGTTCCGAATCTTGGTACAGGTCCGTAATGTCATTTAAGACGCGCCCATGAAATTTGGTGCCAATCCGAGTAGTTTAAGGGCATTTTGACCCGTTACAGGAGAAATAAGAACTTGAAGATTCAATAGTTTGATTCATTTGGTTTTAGGGGGGATGATTCCAAGATTTAGCATTGTTTTGAGTGATCCGAGGGTTGGAGTAGGTCCGCCTCATGATTTCAGACTTGTCGGTGTGTTCGGGCGGGGCTTGGGAGCCCCGAGCGTCAAACGAGCGAGGTTCGAGCTAAGTAAGAAAATTGAAGAAGAGCTGAAGTTGCTGCTTCTGTCATAACCGCATCTGCGGTTCTTGGACCGCAGATGCGGTCAGCCCATCGCAAAAGCGAAAAGAGCCAGGCCAAGGGGAAACTGCAGAAGCGGCCTAGAGACCGCAGAAGCGGTCCAGCTCCTTAGGCCCAAATCCGCAGAAGCGGCTCGAAATCCGCAGAAGCGGACCCGCAAAAGCAGGCACCTGACCGCAGAAGCGGTCCAGGCTTCTTGGGCCATTTCCGTAAAAGCGGGCCTATTTTCGCAGAAGCGGTCCTAGGACCGCAGAAGCGGAAATCGCTGGGCAGAGAGTTCATTTAATTCGAATTCAAAGGCCATTTTTCATTTCTCACACCACACTTAGGCGATTTGGGGGCTTCCAAAGAGAGGGTTTCAACATAGCACTTCAAGGTAAGTTACTCCCATTCATTATTAGTTTAAATACATGTATATTAGGTAGATTAAACACTAAAAATTAGATAAAATCAAAGGGTTAGAGCTAGACCTAGGGTTTTAATAAAATTAAGATTTAAGCATGAAATTTGTTATGAAATGGACTAGAATTTATATATTATTGATCCTTAGGTTGTAGAGAACAATTTCCTTCGAAAAATATCGGAATCCGGGCTCGTGGGCCCGAGGTCGGAATTTAGTAAACTTGTGGAAAGGGTTGGGAAATTACTTAAATAGTTAGAATTCGACCGTTTAAGCCTTTATTGACTAGTTCTTACCTATTTTAACTAGTTTGTGATCGTTCGGCTTCGAAATAAGAGCTTGGGCTTGTTCTCGATATTGGGAGCGCGCTTTGGAGCGAGGTGGTCTCCTTTCTAACCTTGTAAGAGGGAACTGTCCCCATAGGATTAATAATTGAGCAATTGTTGCTAAATGCGGGGCTACGCACGCGCTAGGTGACGAGAGTCCGTGCATAGCTACTACTATGTTAATGGTCCGGGTAGTTTAGGACCCACATCATGCTTATTTTACATGACTCCCTATATTATCTTGTTACTATGAGCACCTAGGATATGCTAGAGATTTAAAAAGGGATTAAGAACGTACTTGTATAATTGTTGAAGTCTTGCTTGGCATTTATGACTATTGATGTTCCTTGTGTGTATACTTGATATTTCTACTTATTTGTGGATCGGGCCGATCGCCTCGGTATGAATAGATGCATCTATAGGCGCGCCGTCGACCCTCGGCAAGTGCACAGTTTATTTCTGTTGGATCGGGCCGTCGCCTCGGCATATTTGCGCATGCTTATATAGCTTTGCCTGAGATTGTTAAATGTTAGTATTGCTTTTCATGGCAAGAAATGCATTGATAATTGTAACTGTAGTAATTGATCAATCGGAATCCTAGCGAGAATATGACTTATATGCCTTGTTGTAACTGCTGCCTATTAAAGATTTTCATTGTTAAACTTATACTCATAATATTATCTGACCCTAGTGAGTATCAAGTCGACCTCTCGTCTCTACTTCTTCGAGATTAGGCGGGATACTCACTGGGTACATATTGTTTATGTACTCATGCTACGCTTCTGTACTTGAATGTACAGGGTCTGAGGCAGGTGGATCCAGTTATTTCTCTGGTGCGCATTCGTGAGCAGGCTTGGGACTTCTACGGTGAGCTACTTTCCTTCCATGTTGACCCGCAGCCGAAGAAGTCTTTCTTTTGTATTGTTATTTTCTATCTGTTCGGATCCAGACAGTAGGGTAGTGTGCTATTCTTTTGGATGTATATTCTACTAGTTGCTCATAGCTTGTGACACCAGGTTTTGGCACACACTTTGGTAGACGATCATTTTTGGGTTGTGTAGTCATATTATTACAGTATTCAGTTCTTCTGGTTTGAATTCCAATTTGAGTGTTTATTTCACTTATTTTAATTAAAAGCAACATAAGTATTTTAGAAATGTTTCCGCAAATGGCTTGCCTGACAAGGGTGTCAGGAGCCCTCATGACCTATTGTGAAAATGGGTCGTGACAGATGCATTATGGTTAAGTCAAGTGGCAAGCTAATATAAAGCCACTTGGCAAGTTATGACAATATTTATTATAGTATTTAATTTAAATTGAAAGGCGGGATATTTATTTTAATTTAAATAAAAAAGATAGTAAATATGATTCTTTTGAATCTAAATGGAAAGAAAGTTAAATTTGAATTGATTGATTAATTAATTAGGAAAGCTAATCAACACATAAATGTTCTAATTCAAACGAGAGGCTCAGCGAGTGAGGGGAATTGTTCTAAATAATGAGAAAGAGTTTTTTGAAATTTGAGTTCACAACAAAAACAACAGAAAAAACAAAAACGTGATTGTTACTAGAAATAAAACTAAAAAAAATAGGTTCGAACCCATAATCATAATTACCGCGTTATTGGATCGAAACTTAACTTTCGTAACTACCTGAGGGATAATGTTTAACTATGAATCGACTTAGACATTGGCTAAACAAATGTCAAATGTGTTGCCTTACGGTAAAATTAATTATCCAATATTTTATAACTTATTTTATATCTCAATTGTTTGGAAGACATATATTTTTTTTAATTTTTTATTTTTCTATTAGCGCTAGCAATTGTTATGCTAAAATAGATAAGAAGGGAGGATAGATTCTTTTCTAATGGCTCATGT
>NW_017690972.1:0-525 GCF_001879085.1 Nicotiana attenuata
TACGCCTCTCATATGCCTCCCACCAAGTGTATTTAGAGGGTTCTAAAGATAAAAATATGGGTCTTCGGTAATACGGGTGAATTAAAATATATTATTAAAATTCTAAATGAGTTCATAATAAGCATAACGTGTGTTTGAAGTAAATAATTTCATGAACATTGAAAGTTAAGATTTTAAAGGACAAACACAAATTTTGCTTTTCTATATTAGAAAAATACTTATTTAAAATTTTAGTTACTATTTGAGATTGTCATTTTACGTGTTTTTAAGTATTTATCTCATCTACTACTATTTTCGACGCACCTTTTTTTTACTTCAAAGAAAATTAAAATCTACTATTTTATGGGTTTAATTAAAATATAATTGGTATAAAATATTTGAAAATCACTTAAGATCTTTTAATGAATAAGAGTTGTCTTCAAAAGCTTATGTTGATTCTGGTTTTGGTTGAACTTTCTTCCTTTGCATGCGCAAGTCATTTTTTATAACCTTTCTTACTCTTTTTAACCTAGAGTGCATAAAATA
>NW_017690972.1:5233-5647 GCF_001879085.1 Nicotiana attenuata
TTTCAAGTTCAAGAAGCATAAGGAGAATCCCACCTGAAGAACAGGGTCAACTTTCAGTTTACAAGTTCAAGTCAGAGAATCATCAGGAGCCCACCTGAAGAACAGGGTCAACTTTCAATTTCAAGTTCAAGAAGCATCAGGAGCCCACCTGAAGAACAGGTCAGCATTCAGTTTTCAATTTCAAGTTCAAGAAGCATCAGGAGAATCCCGCCTAAAGAACAGGGTCAACTTTCAATTTCAAGTTCAAGAGGCATCAGGAGCCCGCTTGAAGAACAGGGCCCACTTTCATTTTACAAGTTCAAGTCAGAGAAGCATCAGGAGCCCACCTGAAGAACAGGGTCAACTTTCAATTTCAAGTTCAAGAAGCATTAGGAGCCCGCCTGAAGAACAGGGTCAACTTTCAATTTCAAGTTC
>NW_017690973.1:0-708 GCF_001879085.1 Nicotiana attenuata
GCGGGGTCATTTACTATTGGGGGCTGTGACTTGGTCAAGCCCGGATAATACTTTACTGCGTGTCAGCGATGACTTGTTGTTTTCACTATGTTTTGGGCTCATTGCCATACTTGGGCTTGTTGTCGACTGTTTGAACTCTTTGTGAGCTATTATCACTGTTTTCCCTCACTATTTGAAATACTATTTGAACTCAGTCCATGTGATTTACACTGTTTCATGAACTCAGCTATATTTTTACTCAAACTTGGAGTTTAACTGATATTTGAACTATTGTTGAGCTGGGTATTATTGTTTACTGATGCCCGAGGGGCTTTGACTATTTTTGGACTGATTGAGGCCAAGGGCCTTATGTGAGGGCATGATGAGTGAGGTGAGGAGGCTTTCAGGCCTCGAGTGCATTATGAGCAGGCTTTCAGGCCTCGTATGGATATTGTTCAGGCTTTCAGGCCTTGTTGATAGCGCTTGGGCTGTAGGAGCCCCTCCGGAGTCTGCACACCCACAGTGAGCGTGGGTACCCATCTAGAGTGATTAAATATTGAACAGTGGTAACAATGACACTGTTATACGCGTTTGGTCAGGTAACAATGACTGACCAGTCAGGTAACAATGACTGACCAGTGGTAACAATGGCACTGTAATACGCGTTTGGTCAGGTACAATGGCTGACCGGTCAGGTAACAATGGTTGACTACTGGTTGAGTATGATTG
>NW_017690973.1:4905-5647 GCF_001879085.1 Nicotiana attenuata
GGGGAAATGGCCGCAGAAGCGGTCCCGCATATGCGGAAGCAGGACCGCATAAGCGAAAATCGCTGTAGGCAGAAGGGGTTTTATAATATCATTTTCATCCGCGAGGGTTAAGTTATTTCCACCATTTTTACACGAGCTTGAGAGCTATTGGACGGATTTGAAGGAGGATTTCGACTAGGTGTGATTGGAGGTAAGTCCCTTGACCCAAATACATGAAATTATGCTAAATTTAACATGGAAATTGGTTGAAATTCATCAAAAGGGAGTAAAGCTAGGGCTTGAGAATTTGTAATTTTGAAACGGAATTTGGAGGGTCAAATGGACTCCGATTTTGGTAAAATTGATATGTATGGACTCGTGGCGAGACGAGGAATCCGGTGATGTGAATTTCGTAATTTTTCGAGAAGTGGGCCCGGGGCTCGGTGTTTTGCCAACTTCGTGATTTTTGATATTTTTCGAGTCTTTTCGATTGAGTTATGATCCATTAGCCTATTGTGATGTATTCCTTGTGGTTTTGATCAGATTCGACGCGCGAGGAGGTTGATTCGAGGGGAAAAGGCATAGCGAGCTAGACTTTTGGCCGGCTAGAGGTGAGTAATGATTTTAAATGATGTTCTGAGGGTTTGAAACCCCGGATTTGCACAACTTGGTGCTATGTTGAGATGAGACACGCGTTCCATGACGAGCGCAGGGTCATTTACTATTGGGGACTGTGACTTGGTCCAGTTCGGATGATATTTTA
>NW_017690974.1:0-5647 GCF_001879085.1 Nicotiana attenuata
TTGAAGATGGTGCCTCCGAACAATGACGCCCTTGGATAATTTGGCGATCTTTCAGCCCATGAAAATGCAAAAGGTGGCGATCTTTCAGCCCATGAGAGCGTAAATAAGTTGGCGATCTTTCAGCCATGCAAGGTTTAAATGAAAATGGCAATTTTTCAGCCGATGCAGGATTTAAATGAAGTTGCGATATTTCAGCCGTGCAGAATGTAAGTAAAACGGCAATCTTTCAACCGATGCAAGATTTAAATGAAGTGGCGATATTTCAGCCAATGCAAGACATAAAATGGAGATATTTCAGCCGATGTAGGATGTAAATGAAATGGCAATCTTTCAGCCAATGCAAGATAAAGTGGCGATATTTCAGCCAATGCAAGACATAAGAAAAAATGGCGATATTTCAGCCGATGCAGAATCTAAATAAAGGTGGCGTTATTTCAGCCATGCAGATGGAGGTAGAGCTTAACCTCGGAAGGCAGAATGGTAGCCTTATGCAATGCAGAAAATGCAGATGGAGGTAGAGCTTAACCTCGGAAGGCAGAATGGTAGCCTTATGCAATGCAGATGGAGGTAGAGCTTAACCTCGGAAGGCAGAATGGTAGCCATATGCAATGCAAGAAATGCAGATGGAGACAGAGCTTAGTCTCGGAAGGCGGAAAGGTAGCCTTATGCAATGCAGAAAAGTAAAAGACGAATGGTAGTAAAATCTCTTAGCTGATAGCTGATTGCGATATTGTGGCTGCTGGGGATATCATGTACGGATAGCAATTGTGAGTGGGTGTGATGGTTCTGAAGGTCGTATTCCCGAAAAGTATGAGTGTGTATTTGGTGATTTGCAACTTGGGTGCCTGTATCCAAAGAAAAATCGTGAGTTTTAGAGGGGAAAGGTTAGTTCGTATTCCCCGTGGACTTTGCTNCTAAGAAGTAATCTCTGTTGTTTTCATTCAACAAGAACCAACAAATAAAAACATAAGTAACAATAAACGACCACGAGGGGGTATAACTAATGAGACCATGAGAGCAGCTACCATAGCATTATGGACAAAACGTGACCATGCAAAAATTCCTTGGCAATATTTAACTATGACTATTAAGAAATATAGTCAAGAGACTGACAAACTGTTACCTAGTCATTCCTTAAACGGTAACAGGTTATTAGAATGCTTTTTTTTTTATCAGATAAATAGTTATTAGAATACTTCAAAGAACTTGAGCTTACTTTCTTTCTGTATATTGTCAATGAAACATAGTCAAGGGAAAGATCTTAGTCAGCAGATA
The DNA here is from genome assembly GCF_001879085.1 of Nicotiana attenuata. Classification (NCBI taxonomy): domain Eukaryota; kingdom Viridiplantae; phylum Streptophyta; class Magnoliopsida; order Solanales; family Solanaceae; genus Nicotiana; species Nicotiana attenuata. Next base: position 1,276 of record NW_017690974.1, read on the forward strand.
AACAAACAAAATGGTTAAATCATGAATAGCAGGACTAAGTTGTACGAATGAAACAACTAAAGTTCATAGGCCAGAGCGTATGTCAGATAGAAAGAGATATTTCGGCAATAAGAACTCTCACCAGATGTGGTACACTTCGAGAAAAGCACATTGAAGCTTTTGCTCGAATTCGGGGATTTCTGTGTTTCAGATTAGGTTGCAGCTTCGGTAATAATAGTGATGGAGAAACCCATGTCGTCATAGCTATTAGAGCTTTCTCAGCTGCCTCGCATACAAATCGCTTGTCTTGTGAAGATTTCAGAAGAAGTTGTACAAGCTAAGCAAAGGACACAGTCACATCATGAGCACAAGGGCAAGGTAAAATTCACTTAAGGAGATGGACCAGAAACTATAATGAAAATGCAATCATAAGTCACAAAAAATGAGAATTAAAATTAAAGTTACCAGTGGATCCATCAAGTCAACTATGCTGTCACAGTATGCTTTGAAAATGTCAGCTGATGCCATAATAGCAGTTTTACAAACAGCACTTCTTGGATTTTTCAAAGATTTCACAATAAGAGAGATCACATTTCCCCTGCTCAATTAAGTAGCAAACATAAGTAGGAAAGCATAAAACAAAAGGAAATTATATCAAGATATCTATCTAAACCAGCCAGAACAGCATGATCAAATATCTTTCAAGTTATATCCTCAGTTAGAAAATGTAACTTACAACATATCAACCATTGCTTCTTTGTGAAATATGGACAGACGCCGAACATCATTGAGTGCCTCACACACTAAAACCCAATCCTTGGAGTCTAGTCCAGTCAACAGAGTCTACAAAATGAAAAAAGGAGACGCAACGACATTGAAAAGAGACTAGTGTAATCAACATAAGAAGGTAAAAAGATATACAAATTACTACAAGCCAATATCAAAACTATATCAAGAATCTTTACCTTCAGATTTGTGTCGACATCTTCTACATCATTCAAATTCTCAGATTCTATGTATTCTACTTCTGAATTTCCAATCTCTGCCCCAGTATTCACCTTATTGTCTCCATTAAGGGCAGGCTCAGCCAGTAAGACAGGCTTTTCTCTTTCCTTTTCTTTATGATTTTTATCAATGCTCTTAAGCACCGTCACTGGAACACTCCCATTACAGGAATTTTCATTGTTCTTCCCAGCTTCAGGTAGTGCAGTGAGATCTCTAGCAGCTTCCTCAGACATCTTATAGAGACTAGCTTCTGAAACACCAGCAGCGGACAGGGTTGTTAAGAGCCAAGGAGTGGACAGGGTTGTTAAGAGCCAAGTCAGCAATACACTTAAGCAAACATTATTCATAGCATAAAAGAGGAAAAAGTAACAAAATAAACAGATATCTACACTCCTGGGTAGAACTAACATTTCAACCCAACATTTGTCCTATCAAAATGTCATACTACACATGACCACATTCCACAAGATGGATCTCTGGTCTCAATTGTTCGAGATGGAGTAACATGAAGCTCAGCAACTAGAGTTAAGCAGTGTTAGTTAAGAGCTAAACTAGACTTAGTTGTATAACTAATTATTGGAAAGTTAGTTAGGAAGTTAGTGGTAGTTTGGACAGATGTCAGTGAGCTGTCAGTTAGTTATAGAGGAAGATCATCTGTATAAATAGGCAATTACATCAATGAGAAAACTAGCTCTTTTAATTCTCAATTACATTCTGCTTCCTATGCCACACTTGATTCACAGAAGCTTTCTCTCTCAATCTCCATCGAAGCAAAGCTAGAAGCTCGTGTAAGTACAAGCTGTGAAGTCCAGAAATTAACATCATGAATAGGATGATAGCCCAAGAACCAGTGACCAAAACAGCAAAACTAACAGTACAGACTCATAAATGAAATCTGTTTGCTTTGATCCCAGAAAGACAGATGGCATTGCTTTCAAAGTGTGGAACAACTTTTTGTTGAAGAACTAAAGCACGCTTAGTCAAGGACTTAGCTACAAACTTCCAATGAAATTTGTAATTCATACATTCGAACGAATAAGTGAAATCATTAGCATTGCTCACTCAATTTCCTTGATGGCTTGATCAAGGATAAGGAAGCTAACATACATACGAAAACATAACACTTTGGTTCCTCAACTATTGGGTGTTTACCGCTTTTGGACCTCAACTATGCTTTCTCATATTGTTGTTCACTTTCACTTCACTAACTAGTTCCTTTTTTTTTCCACCGTCCCTTGACTAAATGGAATGTCAAGATTCCTTTTGTTGAAGTTTTTGTTTACACTGGATAGAAGATATTTTCAAACATCTTCAATGAGAACTGAAAATTTCACAAGAGTATAACAGTATCATCAATATTCTCCAAATGAACTAGAGCCTCACATTATCAAGTAAATGATGTAGCAGTAGCTGGAGAAATGGAGAGAGAACATAGTGATGTAGCAGTAGCTGGAGAAAGAAGAAGAAGTAACTTAGTATCTAATGTTTTTTCTATTTATCAGTGACATAGTGGTCTAACTTTTCTCAATGAAGTATCCAATTTTTTATCTGATGAACTTTAACATTGAAAGTTGGACAACATTACTTCACTCCAAATTGGCAGCATTAGATGTGAAAATCACTCAGCCAGTAAATTAAGTAGAGTAATATTGTGAATGTACAAATCACGTCACTATTTACTCAAATCATGCTGCAAAAACATTTTAATGAAAAGAAAAAGAACAGCAAGCGTCAAACCCTAAGTTAAGTCCAAATGATATCATTAGCTTATCTTTGTCTGTCGAAGTTAGCAACACAGCACCTTGAATCACTATTCAAACAATGATTAGAAACATCAAAGTCCAGTATTATTTTTCACTAATCATTACCAACAAATTCCTAGTATAACTTTTTTAACAGGAAATAATCGGTGCAAGGATCTTCACTACTGGATCAGAAGAATCAACTAGAACAAGCATACCTACTAGACAAAAACATTCCAAAAGAGGAACGCAACACGTTTTAGAGTAGAATCGCAAGGATCTCAGCAAGAAAAACATTCGTAGATCGAATAAGCAACTTCAGAGCACAATAAATAAACATATATACTATATATTCCTTCAACAGAGATTCACAAAAATGCAATGCTCAGAGACATCAGTAATTCGAATGTACAATTACTCTTTTCCACAGTTTCACAAACATATAAAACAGTAAATAAACAGTAGCGAAGATAGACGATACCAGAAAAATGTGGCAAATCGAAATGATTTGAACTCTCCTCTTCAAAAGCAAAAGCAGATTTTAACCTACTAAACAATAGAGAATTTGATGTGTATACTGAGAGAAGCGTAGAGAGTAGAAGGAGAAAGAAAAAGATATTTGGAACCGGCGTAAACAGTAGCAGTATGGGACGGCGCTATTTGACACCAGACTTGGGCCGGCAGCACGGGAAATGTACATGTGACCGCGTAGCAGAGAGAGTCCAATGGCATAAATTCGCGATTTTCGTGTTTACAAATTTACCCCTATATTTTGTTATAATTACTTCATCTTACTATAATTAAATCCCCGCTTATGAAAGTTGAGACTTCAATTTGAACTGACCTTTCAACAGAAGGAAAGCAAGTTTTTGAATTTGATGCCCACATCATTTGACGAGGACTGTTTCTCCGCCAATTAATTTGCTTATTTTGTATTTAAGAAATTACCAAAAATAATAGTACTAGGAAAGACTTAATTAAACCATAATGCTCGCATATCATTAAGAAGATTCGAATTTGAAATCGACAATTTGAATTGTGATAAAACTAATTACTCAATAATCTTGTTTACACTAGCAAAATGATTACATAATAAATATGACTGCCGTTAAAAAAGGTAGGTATCAAAAATTGGCCGGAACGCAAATATTGTATTTTTTGGGTTTGTGGACTTCAACGGGATAATCTTGATTGTTGAGATCCACAAATGTTAATTTTATACTTTTTTCTTTTGTCTGATGTTAAATATATACACATTGTTGATGATAAATATATATTTTTTCCTGAGCATAATGATAATGATATACTAGCAACATTGATTTTGTATACGACTACGCGTTAAAAGAAAGCAGGGAATCAAAATTTGGCAGCAATGCCAAAATTATCTTTCTGATCTTGATAGTTGAGATCCACGAATGAATAATATAGAGGTCTAATTTTATTTTATTTTTTCGTTCGGGCTATGAGAATGATGCCTCCGAACCATGATGCCTTTGAATAATGATATGCAAGAGATAAAGGAGTCCTAAGGCCGTGGCATGGCGTTCTCGGGCTTTGAAGATGGTGCCTCCGAACAATGACGCCCTTGGATAATTTGGCGATCTTTCAGCCCATGAAAATGCAAAAGGTGGCGATCTTTCAGCCCA
>NW_017690975.1:0-5647 GCF_001879085.1 Nicotiana attenuata
TGCACTGCCGAGGTCGACGACGCGCCTATAGATGCATCTATTAATCTGCCGAGCGTTCGGCCGTTTCCATAAATAAACACATACCCTATTCGCGAATCATGCATGCGACGCAGGTACACATAGAGATACATGTTCAATCAGTCAATGAAGAACTTATCGGGAATATTTATCCAATTAAAACAATTCCTTTTCTTAACAATTCAGAAAAATGATGTTCAATCTCCTTTTAAATTCATTTACTAATCCAATGTGATTTAAGCAATCCGAGCTATCAATGGGTTCATAAATAATCCAAGTATAACATGCTGTGGGTCCTAACTACCCGGACAATAGTATAATAGTAGCTATGCACGGACTCTCGTCACCTCGTGTGTACGTAGCCCCCGCAATTAGGAGCACATAATCAATTATTTAACCTATGGGGACAATTCCCTCTTACAAGGTTAGAAAGGAGACTCACCTCGCTCCGAAGATCCATAAACGGCCCCCAAGCTTTCCCGACGACTCGAATCGTTGTCAAATGTTCCGAAACTAGCCAAATAACGGCAAACTAATGAGAATATACTCGAATACTTGTTAACATTTAAAATTATACAAATCCCCAACTCCGCTTAGTGAAATGACCAAAATACCCTCGGGCCCACGTGCCCGGATTTCGTAATTTCTCGAAGATATACTCTACCCATAGCTTCACTAGCTCAAATATATAATTTACTCTTAATTCCATGCTCAAATTCATGGTAAAATCCAATTTATCAAGTTCTAGGTTTTCTTCCAAAAATCCCAATTTTTCCGCCAATTTTCATGCCTAATTCCATGATATAATCTTGTATTTAACTTGAAAATGAGTAGGGGTAACTTACCTTAACATGGATGACAAAATCTCTCCTTGAAGCTCTCCAAAAATCGCCCAATGAAGTGAAGAAAATGAGTGAAATGAACTCAACCCCGTTTTTAAAACAATCTGCCCAGCGACTTCCGCACCTGTGGCTCCTCTGCCGCTTCAGCGGTTCCGCAGGTGCGGCCAATGTTCCGCATCTGCGGTCTCACCCTTGTCTGCCCCTTCCGCTCCTCCGACATCCCTTCTGTAGATACGGTCCCGCTTCTGCGGATCCTTGACCGCATTTGCGGTCTACGAGCCTTCGACCAATTCCGCTTCTGCGGCTCCCTCCATCGCTTCTGCGGTCCCTTTTCCGCAGAAGCGGAAATACCAGCAACCAGATAGCTTCAGCTTTCTCAAAAATCCACTTTCGATCCGTTGGCCACCCGGAATTCACCCGAGGCCCCTGGGACCCCAACCAAACATACCAACCAGTCCCAAAACACATTACGGACTTGCTCGAAGCCTCAAATCACATCAATCAACGCTAAAATCGCGAATCAACCCCCAATCCAAACTTAATAAATTTTAGAATTTCAAACTTCTATCTACCAAATCACGTCCGATTGACCTCAAATTTTGCGCACAAGTCATATTCGACATTACGGACCTACTCCAACTTTCGGAATCGAATTCCGACCCCGATATCAAAAACCTTCAAATTTTTATCTTTAGCCAAATGACTCCAAAATGACCTACGGACCTCCGAATTCACTTCCGATCGCTCTCCCAACTCCAGAATCACCATACGGAGCTATTCACATACGCGAAATCCCAAACGGACATCGATAACACTGAAATGCACTTCAAGCCCAAACTCATAAAATTCTTCAAAAATGCTAACTTCCACAATAGGCGCCAAAACACTCCCGGGTTATCCAAAACCCGCACCAGGCATACGCCCAAGTCCAAAATCATCATACGAACCTGCTGGAACCTTCAGATCCTGATTCCGAGGTCGTTTACTCAAAATTTCATTCCTAGTTCATTTTCTCAACTTTAAGCTTCCGAAATAAGACTTCTCTTTCCAAGTCAACTCTGGACTTCCCGAAATTCAATTCCGACCATGCGCACAAGTCGTAATACTCGAAATGAAGCTGCTCATGGCCTCAGGCTGCTGAACGGAGAGCTAGAACTCAAAACGATCGGTCGGGTCGTTACATTCAAAAGATCAAGAACCTTGTGATGTTGCAAAGCGTAGTTGCTGCAAAGTACAAATCAATGTATGATTAAGAAACTTAAAGATTTAATCAGAAATTTTGGGTAGAATAAGCAGGCAGGTACAAACACAAATAAACTATTAGCACGAACGATTAATAATACAAAGGCAGAACTTAAAAATTTTAAAATGATTCACATATCATTACACACGTGAAGGCGTTTCACTTTTTTCTAGCCTGCCAAAAAAAAAAAATAGAATGTCGGGAACTCAATGCTTGTGCCATATTTCCCCCCATTTGAAAAACAGGACATTTGATAAGATTTGAACCTGAGCTTTCAACACAAATATAATTCTAATATAATCGCCTATTACTCGACTCGTCTACATTACATTAGATCACAGGAGATTATTCGCGCTTTTAGTTACATTGTAAATATTGTATCATAAGATATAAATTCAATCGCTTTCTAATTACTCTAGCTAAGTTTATTTTGTATCTACATAATAGAAATGTCCTAATTAAAATCAGCGAGCCTCATGACTCTTCCACAAATAAAGTCTGTAAACCATAAAACATACAAATCAGCTAACTAAAAAAAAGTGGAATAAAATATCAGCAAGCTGACATTAAACCAACATTGGCTAATACAGCCATTCATGACACCCATAAGGGACTGTAAATTTGCAGTAAATGAATGCCTAAAATCTATAATTGAATAACTTTGTTTTAATAAACATATCTACTAATTTTGTAGCCAAACCTTTCTCTCCACAAGTACATATCCACAAATTAAATTAAATGTCGTTGTAGTTGTAGGCTTTATTTTCTCAATCATCTCATGAACTAATGTCCAGATTATCTTGAATTCCTAATACTCTGCAAAAATATACATTATAAGACGGTATTGATTTGATGTATTCTAGTAATTTCACTGTTGACCAAACCATAAAAGGAACTTGTATCCTAGCTTAGCACACCTATTTGTATTCACATTATTTATAGTACTCAGGTAGAGCTCTTATCTTTTATGAACAACGTTTACATCCCAAACACTAACGACAAAATGACTATTAGTTTGTTCAAAAGATCAAGAACCTTGTGATGTTGCAAAGCGTAGTTGCTGCAAAGTACAAATCAATGTATGATTAAGAAACTTAAGGATTTAATCAGAAATTTTGGGTAGAATAAGCAGGCAGGTACAAACACAAATCAACTATTAGCACGAACGATTAATAATACAAAGGCAGGACTTTAAGATTCAAAATGATTCAGATATCATTACACACGCGTGAAGGCGTTTCACTTTTTTCTAGCCTGCAAAAAAAAATAGAATGTCGGGAACTCAATGCTTGTGCCATATTTCCCCCCTTTGAAAAACAGGACCTTTGATAAGATTTGAACCTGAGCTTTCGACACAAATATAATTCTAATATAATCGCCTATTACTCGACTCGTCTACATTACATTAGATCACAGGAGATTATTCGCGCTTTTAGTTACATTGTAAACATTGTATCATAAGATGTAAATTCAATCGCTTTCCAATTACTCTAGCTAAGTTTCTTTTGTATCTACATAATAGAAATGTCCTAATTAAAATCAGCGAGCCTCATGACTCTTCCACTAAATTAAACTACTGTCTAATATTTTTTGTGTTTTCCGATTTTGAGATGAAAGAGATATAGATCAGTAATTAAGAAAATTGAACATAGTCAACAACTTTAAGTCACCACATCTCTAAAATTAGTAGTTCAGTTAATTTAATTTAAACACCACAACATATATCACTTCTGCAATGTACATGACGATTAATTTGTTCAAAAAACACATAAAAATTTACTTAACTAATAACTTATGCAAGTTTTGAGACATCCAATAGCCACAAAAATTTAAAAGAATTACGTGTGGCAATTAGCCCAAGGAAAATCAGAGATAACAGAAGAGTAGTTAGGAAATATGTAGTATTTGGAAGCAGTGAACAAAGAGTCTGTAAGCAGCAGTCAGCCAAATATGCAAAATAGTGGATAAAAGATCATACCGTTATTATCCGAATAATATTTCGGCCGTTTCTGCTTCCGTATGTTCATCCTATTTTTTCTTGCGAGCTTCTTCTCTTCTTCCATGTCAAATTGAGTAGAAACTGACTTAGGTCTGAGAAGTTGTAAAGCCGTGTGTTTAATGCAGTTGACAATACAGGGGCATATACTGCGCCTATTTTTCGCTTTTAATGGGGTATTTTTAATTCATCGTATGTTTTTTAAGTAATTCTATATTTTAATATAAATCCCAGTATTTTCTTTTTCCAGATACGATAATATTGAAGTTCGGTTTTGGTATGTTTTAATGGTTTAGAACACAACGTAAATAGGATTAGATCTGTCTACTGATTTTGAGGAGAAAGCAATAGTGTATTTAAAAAAGTTGGGTTTCTTTTGCTTTATCCGATATACCTTAACATTTACTTCTGCTAATAGGTGTTTGCCATAGTATTTTCAAGTCAATTGCGTTTAAACATGGGAGAATAGTCTAATTTATTTATATATTATTTGAAATTGAGCAATTTTGTTCTTCTTTAGACTCTTGGTCAAATATTACCCCCTCTCACTGTCACGAAAATATTTTGTTGTTGCCTTGATCACTAACGGGATACCAACCTGAAGGTAATTTTAAACTCATAATAAAAAGGTGAACAGTAAATTTGTGGTTTCGTCAATAATAAGAGCAAGTATGAGATAATTTGCTAGAAAGGATATATATATATACACACACTCGCGCCCACACGCGAAGACAAAATTGTTATAAAGGGGTGAAAAATGCAATAATCATTTAAATGCTTAAATTTAATATCTTACCTAACACTTATTTGTAGATAGTATTTTTTTGTTTATGTTCCTTTCTGACACTTTGGTTGGTTCGTTACGACCAAAAACTCTTTTTATCGACAATGATATCCCTGTAGACCATGCAACATATGATTTTTCATGTGAGAAAGTATGTTGCGGAAAAATATAGTCCAACATTAGGAAAATATGATATTCCTTTAACTTATCTTTAATATGAGAAGCTAAACTTTTCAACTCTGGTCCCAGACTCGCACTAGTGACCCTCGCTTCGCTGTCCGGGACTTTTCTGATCTCTCCTGCTCCGGTTCCGGTCTCGCGAAGTGACCCTCGCTTCGCTGTCCAGGACTTTTCTGCTCTCTTATGCGCCGTTCCCGATTTCGCAAACTGACCCTCGCTTCGCTGCTTCATTAACAAATTTGCTGCCTAAATTCTGCATTTAACATTTTCTCTTCTTTTCCTTACGTTTCAATTCTTTGCATTTTTTTTTCTTTAGTCTTCCTTTTTAATGTTAAACTTTAATGCTTATATCTACACAAATTAAAGACATGCATTTAAGCCCCAATTAAGCAGCCACCAAAGAACCAAGCTTTTCAAGTCCCTGAATAAAAGGCTATTCTTGTTCACTGATTGATCATGATAAGCAGGTGATAATGATTTTAGTAAATGCAGTACTTGTCCAGTGAAACCTGTACAGTATAAATTTTACATATCAAAGTATTAAGTAGCCTCTCAAAATCTCAGCCAAAAGAAACGTTTGATAA
>NW_017690976.1:0-1139 GCF_001879085.1 Nicotiana attenuata
GTTATGGATTGAGGGATGGTGGGTGGTGGGTGGTGATAGGTTAATAATGGCGGGTTGTGGTAATAGTTGTGACTGAGGAAGGTGATGGGTGGGTGGTGGTAGGTTATAAGATGGGCAGTACCGGCTTTGGTTGTTAATGGTGATGGGGTGGTCAGTTGTGGTAGTTGAGGTGAATGAGTGTTAATTGTGGGTGAGAATGATGGTGGTCGGAGTGGTGGGAATAGTGTGTGACGACCCGACCAGTCGTCTCATGAGTTACCGCTCCGTTTCCCCTATTTCTACTTCTTTATGCTTCGTTATCCGTGTTTTTAGGTGGTCAAGCTGATTGGTTTGAGTTCAGAGTGAATTTGGTAAGAAATGAGACACTTAGTCTCTTTTAAGAAGGGTTAAGTTGGAAAAGTCAACCGGATGTTGACTTATGAGTTGGAGGGCTCAGATGTGAATTCCGATGGTTCGGTTAGCTTCGGGGGATGATTTGTGACTTAGGAGTGTGATCGGAAGTGGTTTTGGAGGTCCGATGTAGAATTAGGCTTGAATTGGCGAAGTTAGTAATTTTGGCGATTTTCGGTTGATAGGTGAGATTTAGATCCGAGGGTCGGAATGGGATTCCGAGAGTTGCTGTAGCTTAGTTATGTCATTTGTGATGTGTGTGCAAAATTTCAGGTCATTCGGACGTCGTTTGGTTGAGTTTTTGATCAAAAGCTTGTTTCGGAAGTTTTTAGAAAATCTAGGCTTGAATTCGATGTAAATTGGAGGTTTTGGTGTTGTTTGTGGTGTTTTGATGTTTGGAACAAGTTTGAATGAGGTTTTAGGATGTGTTGGCACTTTTGGTTGAGGTCCCGGGGGCCTCGGGGTGATTTCGGATGTCTAACGGGAAGAATTTTGGACTTGTACAATTTTAGATTTCTGCTGTTTCTAGTATTTTCGCACCTGCGGCTTGGGAACCACAGGTGCAGTATCGCAGATGCGGAAGGAAAGGCGCAGATGCGGTTTTAGCAAGGAGAGTCAGGAACCGCAGATGCGGTATGGGGACCGCACCTGCGGAGTCGCAGATGCGACCATTTGACCGCAGAAGCGGTTTTGGGAGAGAAAGGTTGAGACCGCAGATGCGGTGGGGTGCCCGCACCTGCGGAGCCGCA
>NW_017690976.1:4925-5647 GCF_001879085.1 Nicotiana attenuata
GACGTCTGGTCAGTGTCCGGGGTGGCTTGTTGCCTGAACACTTAGTGGTGAAACAGATTGTCGGATTCATTGATCAGTGTGATCGGATTATATTGTAGTATATTAAAGAGAAAATACCATTATTTGAATATCAGAGTTTGGAACAAATTCAATTTCCTTTCTTTTATGCTGCTTATCTTTCGTCTTCTGATTATCTGCTAATACATGCTTTTATACACTCTTAATTGCTTGTTGTGTTATGTTTTTTCTTTATTTTGTATAGGTGTTGCTGGTATTGTAAGCCATGCCGACATATACAGCAATAGCTATGGATAGATTGATAGAATCCGGGGGCTCAAAATCCATGGCAACTTCCAAGAGCATTCCTGATTCGAAGTTTGCGAGGAGGAACAACACTCCTAATTCAAGTATTGATAAGAGCAAGAACGGTTCTACTTCAAAACTAGAAAGAAAAACTGTTGAGTCTAATGTAAAGTTGGATGGTACAAATTGTAAGTCCTCCGTCATAGTAGATAGGAAAGACCATTGGACTCAAATATCTCCTGCACTATACACAACTCCCAAGCCAACGCCGCTTCCAGATTCTCCTTCGTCATTTCCTCCATCGCCCTACATAATCAATCACAAGCGTCGAGGTCCACGACTTTCAAAGAGTTTCGCCGAAGATGATTTCGGCACTCAACAACAAGCTCTAGATGGAGAGAAGATAGATGAGAATGTAA
>NW_017690977.1:0-724 GCF_001879085.1 Nicotiana attenuata
AACAGAGAATGGTATCTTCTCTGTTAACTCAATGTACAAGTATCTTATAAACACTACCAGACCTTAGCGTACATGCACAACCACCTCGTACAAGTGGATTTGAAAACTTCCAATTCCTCCTATAATATCCTTCTTTCTATGGTTAATTTGCCATGACAGACTCCCAACGGCTGTGTATCTTACGCGACTAGGTATTACCACTTCAGCAACATGTGTGTCACAACGATACTGAAACAATTAGTCATCTATTTCAATATTGTCCTAACGCCCTACAACTTTAGAAAGCCCTAAGGGTCCCACTTACCAGTAAGACCTCCTTAATATCTCAAAATGATAGTATGAATTGGCTGTACACACTTATACATACCCCTTCGGTATCGACTCCTCACAAAATTCCCTATACCACTTTGATCCCTTTTGTGTTATGGGAACTTTGGATTATAAGAAGCAATTTTATTTTCGAACATCAAAAAGTAGTTTTAAATATACCTTCAACTTTAACAAGGGTGGCTGAATATTACTTCTTAACAAATCATTCTATTAAGAATGATTCAAAGTCTCCTATATGTTTAGTTGACTTAAATTGCCTATTCGCTTAAATTGCCTTGATTGCATTATGTGAAGCATGTTAGGCTAGAATTACTTGTTGCCTTGATATGAAATTTCCATTTCTGAATATCTTCTTGCTATTGCTGTGTGTTTAAATTGGGACTACGGATGTGGG
>NW_017690977.1:4927-5647 GCF_001879085.1 Nicotiana attenuata
GGTCTAAGGTGGTGTTTAACGGAATAGGGCGGGTTTAAAAACTCAAAAAATGAAGCTCCGAAACAAGTTCTGCGGTCGCATATGAGACCGCATAACCGCGAAAAGTGGCCCTGGGAACTGGGCTGGTCTGCTTCACTCTGTGGTCATTACGCCGCCCGTAAACCTGTTATGCGGTCGCATAATGCGCCACAGAATCTCCTTCCGCAAAAGCCCAAGGAAAATTATTGCATTCTAAAGATTAAAGGAAATCACTATGAGTATAGTTCAGAGTTAATTCCTTGGAGCCATGCTAGTATTTCCTTTTTTTTCCCATTATATCACCAAAAGTCTTGTCTTTCCAAGGCTTAATACTATCTATAAAAAAATTTATGGCACTACAGTAATCAGTACCATGCCAATTTTGTCTAACAAGTGTTTGGAAATCTGGATGTTTACACCAATAAATTTCTAGTCGGAAAGGTTGTATATGGCCTTGTCTATTTTTAGGAATTAGCTCAATTAAATAGGATTGTGGTCAGAATAACTTTTTGATAGATGAATTACTGAGCAATTTAGAAATAACTCAGACCATTCTTAATTTCCTAGGATTTTGTCTAATCTTTCCATAATAAGGCCTTTATTTCTATGTCTATGGTTTGACCGCGTATATTTGCAACCTATGTAGCCCATGTCCATAAGGTTACACTTATTAATTTTTGACCACAAGTAATTTGCCCTAAT
>NW_017690978.1:0-716 GCF_001879085.1 Nicotiana attenuata
CTACCACCATTCATCAACAATTTATTCCACCATCATGATTAACCAATTTATAACTTCCAACATCACATGTATGACAATCCATCTACACCCAACCAACAAAATTCCATCAAATAATCACCTTCCAATCTCTACAATAATTATGTATTTTATATTAGGAACTTATGGCTTCTAATCACCACACCAAGAGTCCCAATACTTAATTCACACTCCTATACCCATAATAAATTCATACATGTAAGTCTAAGGGTGTAGGATTACCTTTTGGAAGAAATCTTGCAAAACCCTCCTTTGAGTTCTTGAAGAAATTTCTTGAAGATCTATGTGTTTTATGAGTAGATTTCATCAATACTAGTGTAAGAATGATGGAATTTCACACCAAGTTAATGGAGATTGCTTACCTTGAAGATGGGAGGGTTGGAGGTCTTGAGAGGGTGGAAGAAGACCCCAAAATTCGTCCAAAAGAATAGGGAAAATGAACCCTGAAATTGGCTTAAAATAGCTGGGACTGGGGCGCGTCTACTCTAGCGAAGTGTCCTCGCTTCGCTGTCCATTGCATTCAAGGGAGACAAATCCGCGTCTACTTTGGCGAAGCGAGCTCGCTTCGCTGTCCGCCAAATACTGGTGGTATGTCTTAGTATTGGTCATACTCTGTAGATGTCCAATGCGAACGTTTGAAGTGTAGAACTGACTCAAGTATATTCATTTCATGATTGTGA
>NW_017690978.1:4923-5647 GCF_001879085.1 Nicotiana attenuata
GTGTTCAACATTCAAGAATATAAAATCAGGAACTGAGAATCATATTACAATACATGATACTGAAATAATGAGCCATACCAAGTTACATGATACTGGAATAGTGAATAGGATTAGACTGAGATGGGTATTCACAATAAGTTGATTTGTCATAACTGAAACTCATAGAATATCGAAGGATTATGAGACTATGCCATCTAGAGAATAGAAGTTCTACTACAATTCAGGGAATTAAGACATAGTTACTTTCTGAGGAAACTGGTAATGTTCATATGAATGGGACGTAGGGAGAATCATAGACATTCCCAAACGTAAAGAGTTAGCCTTACATACCTCAATTTCACTCCTTAGTGATACTACAATGATCCACAATACTAGGAACCTTCAATCTACAATAGCAACATCCAATGGAACCCAATATTAGTAACAATTCCATAACTTAAGCCATTTAGGCATATTATCAAACACCTTGTAGGCATAAATCTCTACATCTCATTGCCATATAATTAGTTGATCTAACTACCACCATTCATCAACAATTTATTCCACCATCATGATTAACCAATTTATAACTTCCAACATCACATGTATGACAATCCATCTACACCCAACCAACAAAATTCCATCAAATAATCACCTTCCAATCTCTACAATAATTATGTATTTTATATTAGGAACTTATGGCTTCTAATCACCACACCAAGAGTCCCAATACTTAATTCACACT
>NW_017690979.1:0-423 GCF_001879085.1 Nicotiana attenuata
TAGGGAGGCAAGGATTAGCCTCATGCAAGTAGGGAGGCAAGGATTAGCCTCATGCAAATATGGAGGCAGGGATTAGCCTCATGCAGATACGGAGGCAAGGATTAGCCTCATGTGAATGGGGATGCGACGATTAGCCTCATGCAAATGGGGAGGCAAGGATTAGCCTCATGCAAATAGGGAGGCAAGGATTAGCCTCATGCGAATGGGGAGGCAAGGATTAGCCTCATGCAAATAGGGAGGCAAGGATTAGCCTCATGCAAATAGGGAGGCAGGGATTAGCCTCATGCAGATATGGAGGAAGAGATCAGCCTCATGCAAATATGGAGGCAAGGATTAGCCTCATGCAAATAGGGAGGTAAGGATTAGCCTCATGCAAATAGGGAGGCAAGGATTAGCCTCATGCAAATGGGGAGGCAAGGATTA
>NW_017690979.1:4784-5647 GCF_001879085.1 Nicotiana attenuata
TCTTCCGATCTATATCCCTGGTTTTACAGGAATCAGGCCATATGTAGTTTCGGATTCATCAGCGAAGTATACCGGTGAAGTCATCTCAAAAGCGGACGCAACATCTAGGGTCAGGTGAGTGAACGGTTTATGGGAATGGTGAGGTTTGATACGGCTGGGAGAACTGGAGCGGGATCGCTCCTGCTGGTATAGCCGTTGCTCGCCGGGTTACCTGCAAATAGAAGCAATACAAGCGTATACTATGCATAAGTTTAAACATGATGCAAGTTCCCGTTGGACTGTGAATGTTGTCTTTGGACGGTTAGGGATGACGTCTTCAGACCATGATGTCATGGGCCATGAATTGTTCAGTGGGGGATTTGCAGGCCATGAAATGATGTTCTCGGGCCATGACAAATGGTGCCTCCGAACCATGACGCCTTTGAATAATGATATGCAAATTTGAGGGATCCTCAGGCCATGGCATGGTGTCTTCCGGCTATGAGGATGATGTCTTTTAGACTATGGTGCCTTTGGATAGATTGGCGATATTTCAGCCCATGATATGCAATAATATGATGTTAACAAGACAAGGCTTAGTCTTGTGAAATGGAGGGCAGAGCTTAGCCCGATCAAAAAGCAAATAAGTAGTACTAGAAATAGAGCAATATTTGTGCGAAAAGGGACAATGCTTAGTCCCATGCGAATGTGGAGGTATGGATTAGCCTTATGCAAATGGGGAGGCAGGGATTAGCCTCATGCAGATATGGAGGCGAGGATTCGCCTCATTCAAATAGGGAGGCAAGGATTAGCCTCATGCAAGTAGGGAGGCAAGGATTAGCCTCATGCAAATATGGAGGCAGGGATTAGCCTCATGCAGATAC
>NW_017690980.1:0-619 GCF_001879085.1 Nicotiana attenuata
ACTTTTCAACATAGGGTCGCACTCCCTAGTTGATGCAAGCATAACTCGATGACTTTCCTACATAGGGACGCACTCCCTAGTTGATGCAAGTATAACCTGATGTCTTTTCAACATAGGGTCCCACTCCTTATTTGATGCCAACGTAACCTGCTGACTTTCCAACATAGGGTCCCACTCCCTAGTCGATGCGAGCATAACCTGAAGGCTTTCCAGCATAGAGTCCCACACCCTAGTTGATGCCAACATAACCTGATGACTTCCGAACATAGGGTCCCACACCCTAGTAGATGCCAGCATAACCTGATGACTTTCCAGCATAGAGTCCCACTCCCTAGTTGATGCCAGCATAACTCGATGATTTTCCAGCATAGGGTCCCACTCCCTAGTTGATGCCAGCATAACCTGATGACTTTCCAGCATAGAGTCCCAGTCCCTAGTTGATTCCAGCATAACTCGATGACTTTCCAACATAGGGTCGCACTCCCTAGTTGATGCAAGCATAATCTGATGACTTTTCAACATAGGGTCGCACTCCCAAGTTGATGCAAGCATAACCTGATGACTTTTCAACATAGGGTCCACTCCCTAGTTGATGCAAGCATAAGCTGATGACTTTTCA
>NW_017690980.1:5453-5647 GCF_001879085.1 Nicotiana attenuata
TCCCTAGTTGATGCAAGCATAACCTGATGACTTTTCAACATAGGGTCTCACTCCCTAGTTGATGCAAGCATAAGCTGATGACTTTCCAACATAGGGTTCCACTCCCTGGTTGATGCCAGCATAACTCGATGATTTTCCAGCATAGAGTCGCACTCCCTAGTTGATGCCAGCATAACCTGATGACTTTCCAGCAT
>NW_017690981.1:0-733 GCF_001879085.1 Nicotiana attenuata
GATTGAGGCCGAGGGCCTTATGTGAGGGCATGGTGAGTGAGGTGAGGAGGCTTTCAGGCCTCGTATTGATACTGTTCAGGCTTTCAGGCCTTGTTGATTGTGCTTGGGCTGTAGGAGCCCCTCTGGAGTCTGCACACCCACAGTGAGCGCGGGTACCCATTTAGAATTGGACAGTTGTAACAATGACACTGTCATGCGTGTTTTGGTCAGGTAACAACGACTGACCAGTCAGGTAACAATGGCTGACCAGTGGTAATAATGGCACTGAAACACGCGTTGGGTCAGGTAACAATGGCTGACCAGTCAGGTAACAATGGCTGACCAGTGGTAACAATGCCACTGAAACACGCGTTGGGTCAAGTAACAATGGCTGACCGGTCAGGTAACAATGACTGACCATACTTGAGCATACTTGTTTTATTAATTGTTTTCAAAGAGGATTTCTTGCTATGTTTCACTGGTTCCTACTGTTTACTTGATTTTACTGTTTGAGATAGCATTATCTGTGCCTGTGTGGGATTTTATATTCTCAGTCGTTATTCATTTTTATTGCTCACTGGGTCGGAGTACTCACATTACTCCCTGCACCGTGTGTGGAGATACAGGCATAGCAGAGTTCGTTCCTAAGCGCTGATTTCCATCCAGACAAGGCGGACCCGGAGAGACGAGGTAGCTGTCAGCGTCCACAGCCCCGTTTCTTCTTTATTATCTGTACTTCGTTTATCTTCGGTAC
>NW_017690981.1:4615-5647 GCF_001879085.1 Nicotiana attenuata
GGAATAAGACTTTAGCTAATAAGAGGTTTCTATCGGTATTTGGGTATTGTGGGCAACTGCTGTGAATAGAAGTTATCGTTTCGAGTGTTTGAGCTATACAGTATATCATGTGATTGAGGGTTATTACAGCTGGTTAGGCTTATTCTGAGTATAGATGTGAGGTTCTGATCTCGTGTATGATTTCGGAAAGTGCAATGTGGTTCTGCGGTTTAAGGTCTAGATGGACTGTGAAATTTCAGCTATATTGTGTTATCGGACCTAAGCGAGATAGGGCGATGAGGGATCACCCCGGGAATATGCTGGGTAAGGTCATTCAACCATTGGGTTGCTTCTAGTACAACTCTGGGTACGCTCGAGGACGAGCGCTAGTTTAAGTTGGGGAGGATGTGACGACCCGACCCGTCGTCTCATGTGTTACTGCTCCGTTTTCCCCATTTTTATGCTTGTTCATGTTTTGTTATCGGTATGTGGTGTGTTAGAGCTGATTCAGATTGATTTTGATAAGAAATGAGACACTTAGTCTCTTTAAGGAAGACTTAAGTTGGAAAAGTTAACCGGACGTTGACTTATGAGTTATAGGGCTCGGATGTGATTTCCGGTGATTCGGTTAGCTTCGGGAGGTGATTTGTGACTTAGGAGTGCGATCGGAATTGAATTTGGAGGTCCGGTGTAGAATTAGGCTTGAATTGGCGAAGTTAGTATTTTGGCGAATTCCGGTTGATAGGTGAGATTTTGATCCGAGGGTCGGAATGGGATTCCGAGAGTTGTTGTAGCTTCGACATGTGATTTGCGATGTGCGCGCAAAATTTCAGGTCATTCGGACGTCGTTTGGTCGGGTTTTTGATCGAAAGTGTATTTCGGAAGTTTTTAAAATATTAGGCTTGAATTCGATGAGTTTTGGGTAATTTGATGTTGTTTGAGGTGCTTTGATGATTGGAACAGGTTTGAATAATGTTATGAACTATGTTGGCATGTTTGGTCGGGGTCCCATATGGCTCGGATAAGTTTTGGAAGAGTTTTTGGAAGATTTTT
>NW_017690982.1:0-1262 GCF_001879085.1 Nicotiana attenuata
TTAATTTTCAAAGAACTAACTAAACCCTAATTTAAAAGAAAACTAAGAAAAAATCGAAAATTAAAAGTAAAATGCAAAAAGAACTATTTTTTTATTTCCTTGCATTTTGTAATATTACTAATAAAAATACTAAAATGGGTCCTAAATGCAAGTATGCTATTTTGTATCTTTTATGAATTATATCAATTAATAATGCACACGAAAATGCAAACAAAACACGAAATCATGCAATTAGTTTCCCTAAAATTCAAATAATAATAAAAAAAATCCTAATTCTAATGAATTTATAGGAGTAATTAAATGAGGCAAAAATCACATGCTCATAGCTGCCCCTCTTTGCTCGGTGACACGAAGGGTTTTCGGGCAAAGATAAATGAGCAATCATGAGAGATTTTTGCCTGCTTGGCACTCCATTAGAAGCATTTTTGAAAACCGTCTGACCGAACACTGTAGGAACACCTTTTTAGTTGGCACAATTTATAAAAAAATACAAAAAAATAGCACATTTTGCATTTAGAATTCAATTTTATATTTTTAGTTTTATTAGTTAATATTACCAAAAACAAAAGAAAATAACAAAAATAGTCATTTCTACATTTTGATTTAGTTTTCTTTTGAGATTTAGTTAATTTTTGAAATTAATTAGTGTAGTTATAGAATTAAATCAGGTCTTTATTTTTACTAATTTTACATTTAACAAAAAAAAAAAACAGAATAAAAATGAGTGATAAAAAAGAATAAAGCAAAAAGAAGAGAAAATTAAAAGAAAACAAATTATCTTCATAAACTACCCAAATTTTGGGCCAGTTTCGCCCTAAATCCGTTAAAGCCCGCTTCAAATCCAGCCCAAGTCCCTAGCCAACCCGGTCCAGACCCCTTCCCAAAACGATGCCGTTTGGCTCGGGTCAATCCTGGCCGTCTAGGATTGTTGACCCAACGGACGAGAACCCCCCATCACTTAATATTTAAATGTCCGAACCATACCCACCCCCCTTCAGACCCCCCTAGTCCGTCTCTAACATCCCAAACCCTAGAGATTAGCCGCCCTAATTCCCTCCGTCAACCTCGCCGGCGGCGAGGATGCAAACTATGCCGATGGCTCCCAAATTCACACCATACCTTCTCCTCCTCCTCCTTCCAAATATAAGTTCACTTTTCTTCAAAACTCGCCCAAACCCCTCGAAACTTCGTTTGAAGTCATGAACCCTAGCCGCCGCCTTTGTTCTCCAGTGGCGGTGCCGCCTCCAAACCACTTCAAAACA
>NW_017690982.1:2543-5647 GCF_001879085.1 Nicotiana attenuata
GGTTTTGGTGTTTTTTCCCTTCTTTTGATACATATGGATTGTTATAGTGTAGATGATTCTGTTTTGTTGATTGATTGATGATTATCAGTAGCAGTCTTTAATTCTGAGTTTGGTTATTAATTTTAGCTTGAAATATGTTTAGTTGGATCGTTAGTTCAACTTTGGGGGCCTGATTGACAATTAGGCTGTTGTTTGATTTTAGTTTAATTGATTTTGTTAATTGAACATGACTTAGTCAAAGGGTTAGGTTAGTTTTGACCTAGGTAGGTAATTTCAGGGGTATTCAGGGTTAGTTTGGGTATTCAGGATTGGGTAGGAATGTTGTAGTTGAAGCTAGAACCTTCTAGGATCTTCTAAAATAGGGCCTTAATTGAAATTTCAGGACTTAGGGCAGTAACTTGAGAAACAAGTTAGAAAATGAAGGACTAATGAATAAAAAACTGAAAATAAAAGAGGGGGAAAAGGGGTAAGTGAAATCTGGAAGCTTCCCCCTCATTTCTGCCTATAAAAGGCAGTCCCCCTTGCCTTCTTGAACAAGTGTTGGAAATCTGAAAAAATCCCCGTAGGGTCTAGAAGTTTTAGAGATCCAAAATTTGAAAATCCAAACTCTGAAAAATTCAAAAAAAAAGAGTTTCAGATCCAAAACTACTGAAAAATCTACTAAAAAATCTCAAAAACTCTGATAAAAAGCAGATAGTTTAGATACAAATCAAATCCTAGAAGCCAAATCCTGAAAATCAATACAAAAATGATGTAAAACTTCTCCAAATCTGCTGATTTTCAACTGTAGTAGTTCATCCAAGCCTGCTTTTTAACTTCAGTTGGTTTATTTGGTTATTTGAAGTCATTTCGAAGCCGGTTACATCTGTCCTTACTCCCTGGGTTTTGAGCTGGAACTGCTGTGTTTTTCTGCTGAGTTTACACCTGTTTGTGTTGCTGTGTGTTGCTGCTGCCTAGCTGACACTCATTTTCTATTTTATTCAAATTCCAGATACATTCTAAACCACATGGATATCACTTAACTTGTAATCTGGAGCATGATTTGGAAGGAAACGAATGTGATGATTATTAGAGAGATCCCATTTATCTTCCTACTAGTTTTTGCTTCTTCAAATATTCTGTAGTTTGAGATTTGAATCTATATATTCATCAAAGAGGATTTGTAATTAATTTGGCCATGTTGTGTATGTTAATTCCTTCCTGATGATTGACTATTAGGACATTATTACTCATGGTAGATTTCGTTTGTCGTTTCAGTTGTTAGCTTAGTTTGCATTAATGTAAATAGAGATGGTTTGTTAAGAATAGCTGCAAATGACATAGTGTATGGTTGTTGACTGTTTGAAATAATGAACAGGGGTATTGAATGGAATAGTGCATTAGGTCAGTTTACATTAACTGAATCTAGCATAGTAGAAAACACGACATTTTAAAAACCTGCTTATAAATTAATCTTCTCATATACGGTATTGGAACTTGGTTAATCTGTGGATAGGTTGATTTGGGTAATAGTCCCCTTTTGTTATAGGCATGTTAATCAATAAGAGCACCCTGTTAAAAGTAGTTTAAAACATTGTTGAGATTGTTTGACATATGGACACGTTGATTGGGCCAGCCTTCTCACTGCATTTCGTCTTACCAAGACTAGGCCCAAATGAAATTGATGCCTTTATTCATGTGGGCATTCTGCACGATACACCGGCCTGCCCCAGGCACAAGGAATTTGAATTGGGCGTATCTGCTGGCCCATAACTTCAGAAGACCTGAATCCATGTTTTCTTACTTTAATGTCTCAGTTTAAAATGCAGTTTTGGGCCTTCCAAGATAAGTAGCAAATTTGAATTAAGAGGTTTCCCTCTTGTTTAAAATTGGACTTGATCTTGAGGCTCGAATTCCTTGAATGCTTTTAATAGTTTATTAATAATGTTAAATTAATTAGGCCTTTAGAGACAATCTTCAATAGAGAATAATAGCCCCTTTTAGGAAGGCCTTAAAAATAAATCGAGGTGCGCCGCGCCAAATAAAATCGTGAATCGCGTGGCCCTCTTCAATTACTTCTATTGAAATACTTAGAAATCGGGACGTGCCATTTAGCGAATTTTCATGGCCTCCTGTAACATTAATAACGCGTTAGTCACTTTAGGCGCGTTCTTTAATAAATCTACCTTCTTAAACTCGGGTGTGCATTTCATGTGACCCAAATCCAAATCTCAAAACATTAAATAAAATGTGTCGCGGATCCGGGTGCATTTCATGTGACGTGATCCAAAAACACGTTTTAAACGAGTTCAATTTCCTAAAAATTAACTTAAAGCGGTAAATAATTTTAAAATTGCACTATAGGATGACATGTATTTAAATAAGATTTTTAGCCAATTATAATGGTTTAAGCGACCATGCTAGAACCACAGGATCCGGGGGTGCCTAACACCTTCCCTCGGGTCAACAGAATTCCTTATTCAGAATTTCTGGTTCGCAGACTCCATTCGGGAAGTTGAAATTTTCCTCGATTTGGGATTCAAGATAAACCGGTGACTTGGGACACCAAAAGCCAAACCTATCCCAAGTGGCGACTCTGAAATAAATAAATAATCCCATTTCGAATAATGTCACTTTAAATGAAAAAACTCCCTTATACATTATCCTTCGGGGTAGGTGTGTAAAAAAGGAGGTGTGACAGCTCTAGCGACTCTGCTGGGGAATCAAGGGCGGCTAGGGTTTGTGTATTAGGGTAATTAGAGACGGAAAGGAGGGGGGGGGGGGTACGCGTTTGGACACTATTATATTAAAATCTATCAATCCCTGACCGTCAGATCAAACAACCTAGACGGTCAGGATTAACCAAGCCTTAAACGACGTCGTTTCATCATCTGCTGGACCGGGTGGGGTCTTTTGGGCTTGGGCTGGCATGGACGGGTATCAGCGGTTTGGTTTGGGCTAGTGTATTATTTGATAACAGGCCCAAACGTGGGGTGCTTTAATAAGACCTTTAATCTCTATTCATTTTCTTTTCTTTTTTCTTTTCATTTTTTCATTCTATTTCCCTTTTTTAGTATTTTATTAAATTGCTAGAATTAAAAGTAAAAAGAACTTTGATTTGATTT
>NW_017690983.1:0-489 GCF_001879085.1 Nicotiana attenuata
TAGACCGGTGTTCTCTGAAAGAACCCCTCAACACTATTACCCTCATACTGGTATGGCCTATGCTCCTGCACCTTATGCGGTCATGAATGCACAACCTTTCGGCCGACCGCAACCACAAGCTAACCGAAATCCACCTCCATTCCAAAGAAATCAACCTCCTTACCAGAACCAATATAATCCCCGACTACCGCAGAATAACTTTCGTCCCCGAGAACCGCCCAAGAGACCAAATTTTACACCGATCGGTGAACCTTATTCCAGTTTGTTCCCGAAACTCGTTCAGATGAATTTGCTGCAGCCTATTCCCCAAAACACGCAAAACCCCGAGTCTTCATCTTATCAACGAGGGGTCCATTGTGCTTACCATTCAGGAGCCGAAGGGCATAGTACTGATAACTGCTGGACATTGAAGAAGGCTGTGGAGGATTTGATTGAACAAGGGAAAATAGTGTTGAGGGATGAAGAAGCCCCGAATGTGACTAATAACCC
>NW_017690983.1:4984-5646 GCF_001879085.1 Nicotiana attenuata
AGCTGGTACTCAGACGCATTCTCCCTCATCATCAGGAAGCAAAAGGGAAGTTTGCCCCTAATTGGAAGGGTCCATACATCATCCGGAAAATTTTGCCAAGAGGAGCACTGTATCTGGGAGACATCGAAGGGAATGATCCTGAGACAGCAGTCAACGCAGATGCGGTAAAAGGTACTACGTCTAATCCTCATTCGGCGATGGCTTTTGTGCAATTGAGATGACGAAGGCTTTTCTTCTCGCTATCCAAACACTATCAACCCTTCGTAAACCCATTTTGAGCCGGTTACTCTCCTTTGGCTAACCCTCTTTAGGAACCCGGAAGTAACGAAAAAAGAAAGAAAAGAAAAAGAAAGAAAAAAAAAAGAGAGAGAGAAAAGAAAAGAAAAGAAAAAAATATATATATATGAAAAAAAAAGAAAGAAAAGAAAATATGATGAAAAGAAAAGAAAAGAAACAAAACAAAACAACCAAAAACAAAGTTTCCTGAACTACGTTTGACTTGATCCTGAAAAGGTACGTAGGCAGCCTCTCCCTGAGGTTCAGTCACACCAAAACAAAAATCCCAATTTCCCCAAAAATGAAACTGGGGCAGATGATATGATGGTTCGTCCATGAGTCCGCCGAAATGGTTCCAAAGTTGTAGTTCTGCCCAAAATCCTTTT
>NW_017690984.1:0-5646 GCF_001879085.1 Nicotiana attenuata
GAACAGAGTTCAGTAAAACAAAATCAAAGAACTCAACGGTAAACACATATAGTAAAAGAGTAAAGAAAACATAACAAGGATTAACATAGGAGTAACATGTATAGTAGAAAAAGAAGAGTAGAAAGACAGTACATGCGTTGTAAGAAGAAATCACACGAGCATGATATAGACAAACACACATACAGCAAAGAAGAAGAAGAATCAGAAAGACGTTTTTTTTTTTGAAAAATCCTTTCAGAAACCTTAAATCGAAGACAAACGATTTTGAAAAGAAACTTTGGGGAAAACACTTTAAATGTCAAGTAAAGCATAGATACAACATAGATCTAAGCAAACAACAGGGAAAAAACCTCGAATAGCTTAGGGTTTCGGAGAACCCTAGAAATGAGAAAGGTTTGGAAGAGGAATCAGATCCTGAGTCGAAGAGGTCAGGAATCAGGCTCCTGAGTCTTGAATATGCCGGAGCAAAGGCCTGAGAGGCCATGGAACCAAAGATCTGAGAAGATCTGAAAGAGACCCGTCGAGGTCAGGTCTCGAAGCTTCGAACAACCATGGTTTACTGGTGAAGGGGGTGAGTACCAACCATCCATGGCCTGAGAAGCCATGGATTCCGGTGAAAGGCGGTTGAAAAAGGGGTCGGAGGAAGCTAAGGTTCCGAAGAGTTTTGAGAGATTTTGAGAGAGTTTGGGATTCAAAGTTGGCGGATTAGGTGAAATGGGGGATTAGGGTAGGTCGTTTAGGGTTAAAAAGGTAAGGGGGGTTTATGGCCGTTGATCAAAAATGATCAACGGCCTAAATCAAAGATAGGAAACGGGCAGATTTTAAATTGGGTCGGGGAACCGGGTTGAAATGAAATTGGGCTGGTCCAAATAGGGGTAGAATTGGGTCAATTTAAGGTTAAAATTGAAATGCAGAGGAGGTTGTAATTGCAATAAAATGAGGCTAAATGTTAAATCCAGTTTTCCCCTTTCATTTATAAAAATAGTAAAAAACGATTTTAAAAACAAATTAAAAGTACTGAACCAATTAATAATATGTAAATATTAATTAAAAAATATTGAAGCCAATTTTACAATTATAGAAATGCTATTAATCTTAAAATAGGCTAAAAATTGCAATTGTATGCAATTTAGCTTTATAAATACCAGATAAATTTGTAAAAATATACAAAAAAATCACCTTAACTATATCTTGGTATAAATATGAGAATAAAATAAATTATTCACCAATATTGATAGTTTTGGGAATAATTACTGATTTTTGTACTGCTAAAATGGATAACAAATTGATTCTGAAGTCTTTAAAAATTATGAAAAATACCAAAATACTTGGGCATGCTTATATATGCATGTACATGTTATATTGAAAGCATTTTGTGTATAAAAATACATGGGGAAAAATTGGGTATCAACACCCCAAACTTAACGCTTCCTCCATCAATTTTTGTAACTTCTTTGAACAGGTTTTTGTCACTTGTCATGTGATTGGAACACGCACTATCTAGATACGATTTTCCTTTGCAGCTAATTATGTGGTGTTCCTGCAAAACATAGAGATTACTTTCTTTTAGGTACCCAAGCTTGCTTGGGTCCTGGAGGGTTAGTACTGCTGGATTCAAAATTATTTTTTGGTTTCCAAACCCATCCTGACATGTTTGCTTTACGAAAGCGACAAAAAGAATATTTGTGCCCACATTTGTTACAGTAGTGACACGTAACTTCTGACCCACTTTTAGGTCTTTCATTGGTGTTACTACTAGTGGAATTTGTTCTGGCTGGTCCTTTTCCAGTTGTCACGACCCGAACCCCGATCGTGATGGCGCCCAACACATTGCTAGGAAAGCCCGACCAATCCAATAACCTGACTATTTATACAGCTCATGAATTTATTTAACACAGTTAAATTAATAAGTCATAATACTGAATATCTGAAATAAAGTTCAAACATGCGGAAAACCCAAGTAAAAATACTACTACACAGCCCGAAGAATCCGGTGTCACAAGTATGAGCCTCTAATATACGAGTGTCAACCTACTACATAATAGTCTGAAGAAATGCGGAATAAAATAAATAGGATAGATGGGAAGATCAGGACTGCGGACGTCATACAGCTACCTTGATGCTCCCGGATATGATGCTCGACAAAGAAAGTCTTACTCAGCCTCAGTGGGTGCACCTGAATCTGCACAAGAGGTGCAGGGAGTAAAGTGAGTACTTCCAACTCAGTGAGTAATAAACATAAATAAAGACTGAGAATAAGAAATCCTGAATAGGCACAAGGTAATTCTATAAATACAGCAACTTGAACCCAGCAACATAAAAATCTAGTGAAACAGTGAGAACAATCACAGAAATATCACAGCAGATAAGTAAATAAATGACAGTTAATAGTATGCAATGCAACACATAGACCGGTGTTCTCCAGTACCCGCTGCAGCGTGCAGCCCGCTCCATTTATTTATTGTCGACGGCGCTGACTGGGGGTGTGCAGACTCCGGGAGGGGCCCCTTACGGCCCAAGCTCAATAATAAGCCATCTCGTGGCATCAACTAGGCTCTCGGCCTCATATCAATATCAGTATCATACCGCTGCGGCGTGCAGCCCGATCCCATGCTCAGTCCAAAATCACATAAGCCTCTCGGGCACAATAATATAGAAATATTCAGCCCAAACTTCATTTAAAAATATTAAATAAGTTCAAGTTTAAGAAAAAGTGGCTGAGTTTTCAAAACAGTATTAAATGTCAGGAGTGAGTTCAATGATATGTAAAAATGGTAAGAAACCAGTAATAATAATCCCTGAAAAATTTAATCAATTGGCACGAAGCCCAAACATAGCAATTAGCTCAATTAAAATGATAATAAGTGAATTTCAGTCAAATACGCAGTATATTCATCTACCGAGACGGACCAAGTCACAATCCCCAACGGTGCTCTACCCCACGCTCGCTACCCGGCGTGCAAGTCACCTCAATCTAGCACTACGATGTGCAAACACGGGGTTTCAAACCCTCAAAACAGCATTTACATCTATTACTCACCTCAAGCCGGCCAAAGTCCTAGCTCACTATGCCCTTGCCTTTCAAATTGACCTCCTCGTGTACCGAATCTGATCAAAACCACAACGAATACATCACAATATGCTAATGGAATAATACCCAATCGAAAACAACCGAAAAATAGTTAAAATCTCGAAATTAGCAAAACCCGAGCCCCGGGCCCACTTCTCGAAAATCAAAAAATTTACCATCAACGGATTCCTTATCTCGCCGCGAGTCTATACATATAAAGAACACCAAAATCGGAGTCCAAATGACCCCTCAAATCCCCATTTTAACTCTCTTAAGTTTCAAGCCCTAATCACCATTTTTGATCCTTGATTCCTTAATTTTTCAGTCTCAATTCATGTATTTGCACCATAAAATCGTGTTTTAGACTCAGAAATCCTTACCTCAATGAAGTCCCTTGATTTGTCTCTTCCAACTCGCCCAAATTCTCCAAGTCCGAAGTGAAAATTATGAAACCCTTTGAAATTTCGCGAAGGAGAAATAAAACATCACTGACCGGTTATTTCCGCATCTGCGGCTCCTTAGCCGCATCTGCAACTTCCGCTTTTGCGGTTTAGTGTCGCTTCTACGGAACAAACCGCTTCTGCGGTGACAAGACCGCTTCTGCAACTCCCGCATTTGCGGTTCCATTTTCGCACGAGCGATTTCCCCTTAGCTTTCCAAAATCCGCATCTGTGGTCGCCTTGTCGCATCTGCGACTCCGCAGATGCGGTCGCTCTATGCGCACCTGTGATCCCTGCCGCTTCTACGGCTCGCTCCTCGCTTCTGCGGTCCCACTTCCGCAGAAGCGAAAATACCAGAAGCAGCTGCAATTTTCTTAAGTTCTCAAACCAAAACTTCCCGTTGACCATCCAAAATCACCCCGAGGCCCCCGGGACCTCAGCCAAAAGCACCAACACCTCCTATAACATCATTCAACTTGTTCCAATCATGAAAACACCTCAAACAACACTAAAACCATCATTTCTCATCGAATTCAATCCTAAGTTCTTCCAAAACTTCCGACACACGCATTCGATCAAAAACCCAACCAAAACACCTCTGAATGACCTAAAATTTTGCACACACATCCCAAATCACCTAACGAAGAAACTGCAACTCTCGGAATTCCATTCCGACCCCCGAATCAAAATCTCACCTATCAACCGGAATTCGCCAAAATTCTAACTTTGCCAATTCAAGCCTAATTCTACACCAGACCTCCAAAATTACTTCCGATCACCCTCCTAAGTCATAAATCATTCCCCGAAGCTAACCGAATCATCGTAATTCATGTCAGAACCCTCTAACACACAAGTCAACGTCCGGTTGACTTTTTCCAAAACAGACCTTCCTTAAAGAGACTAAGTGTCTCATTTCCTTCTAAAATCAATCCAAATCAACTCGTTCACACAAGACACTTATAATGAAGCATAAAGAAGCAGGAAATGGGGGAAACGGAGCGGTAACCCGTGAGACGACGGGTCGGGTCGTCACATCCTCCCCAACTTAAACAAACGCTCGTCCTCGAGCGTACCCGGAGTTGTCCTAGAAGCCAACCAATAGCTAAATGACCTTACCAAGCATATACCCGGGGGTGATCCCCCGTCACCCTATCTCACATAGGTCCGATAACACATTGTAACTGCAATTTCATAATCCAATCTAGCCCATAAACCTTAGAACCACATTTTCATTTCCAAGATCATACACAAGATCAGAACCTCCCATCTATATTCAGAACAAGCCCGAACCAGCTGTAATAACCCATACCTGCAACCTCAGGTGCAATTACCTGATATTCCACATAACTCAAACACATGTAGCGATAACTTCCATTCACAGCAGCTGCACACAAGGCCTGAATACCGGTAGAAAACCTCTTAACAACTAAAGTTTCATTCCAATACTTTTACATATACTGCAACTGATAACTAAAACACGCAGCAAGCCATCACCATTTCTCAGATCAACCATTCATGAAACCACTTCTCCTTTAGCAAACACTACATCAAATTTCTTAGCCGAAGCTCGATATTATCCTTCCGACATACTGAAATAGAATCTGCTCGTACTCATTAAAGATCCCAACGATCTCATCTCATCAACACACTACTCTGGTGACATTACACATTAGTACAGGCCTAAGCCACAACTCGCACAATACGCGTACCAATAAGAAACAGTCCGAACATACTCAAATCATGAAAGTGGCTCAAATGAAAGAGCTGTACTTCAAGCCCTCCAGTACCACCACAACACAAAACTGAGAACCCGTCTCCTATCATAGAGATAGAACACACAAATCTACTTGCAGTATCATACCTCCACATAACTTCGTCCCAATGCGTGACCTCATCCAGTACGAACCGCTTAGGAAATAAGCCACCCCGTACACAATCAAAAGTCTACAAAGTGCCGATAGGCTACCGATTAAATCGCGGTACAAAAAGGAAGACGAACTCTGGAAGGAACTGCCTAGCTCATGGACTAATACGTGCTCTCCTTAGAAAATAGGAAGTAAGGCATACAAAAATAGCATACAGAAAACTATGCTCAATGTCACCCTGTTGCGGCGCGCAACCCGATCCAAATAACAC
>NW_017690985.1:0-201 GCF_001879085.1 Nicotiana attenuata
CTCTTTCAAAAATGCTTCACACGGAGTATTCAAACGGGCAAAAATCGCTCGTATCCGCTCACTTATCTTTGCCCGCAAACTCTTCGTGTTTCCGAGCAAAGAGGGGCATCTGTGAGCACGTGATTTTTGCCCTATATGAATTACTCCCAGAAATTCGGAACTAAATAATTTCTTTCAGTGTTCGCGATTTTGTAGGGGTTT
>NW_017690985.1:4953-5646 GCF_001879085.1 Nicotiana attenuata
TTTCAAGTTTCAGCAGTCAGGAGCCCGCCTGGAGAATAGAGGTATTACAATTCAAGTTTTAGTTTTCAAATTCTTATTAATATCTGGTAATATGATGCCCAGTCACCAAACTGGGGCAAGAAATTTTCTTTGTTTTTGTCTATTTTGTTGAAGTCAGGAGCCCGCCTGGAGAACAGAGGCACACATTTCAAGTTTCAGCAGTCAGGAGCCCGCTTGGAGAACAGAGGCATACATTTCAAGTTTCAGAAGTCAGGAGCCCGCCTGGAGAACAGAGGCATACATTTCAAGTTTAGCAGTCAGGAGCCCGCCTAGAGAGCAAGGGAATACATTCAAGTTCAGGAGTCAGGCGTCCACCTGGAAAAAGGGGAAAACATCTCAGATTACAATTCAGAATGGCAACAAAGGGATTTCACCTGGAGAATACCAGTCAACAAGGCAACAAGAACCGCAAGAGCAAGTTTGAAGATATAGATAGGATTTTTTGTAACTCATAGATCATAGGCTAGTCTAGCTTCTTTTTATTTTGACACGGTGTAATAAGGGGGTTCAGTAAGCAGTAGCAACAACAGCAGCAACAGTGAAAATGCTGCAGGGTGCGGTCAACTCTTTCAAAAATGCTTCACACGGAGTATTCAAACGGGCAAAAATCGCTCGTATCCGCTCACTTATCTTTGCCCGCAAACTCTTCGTGTT
>NW_017690986.1:0-5646 GCF_001879085.1 Nicotiana attenuata
ATAGGGGTGACATAACCAGCAGCTTTGATTCTTTCGTACAGCTGGTCAATTGGTTCAGCAATGGCGGTATACTGTTTGGGAGGTCTACGGTCGAAATTTGGTCGAGGTCTAGGGAAGCTTTGACGTGGGGGAGGTGATTGATAGTGGGATGGTTGGGTGTTGTAGGCTTGGTAAACATGTGCTGGTTGGGAGTATTTAGGTGAAGTGGGCTGATATGCGGGAGGTGGAGCTGACTGATAAGTGGGTAAGAGGGTGAGGGTGCTTGGTAATTTGGAGTGGGTTGATACGTGGGTGGAGGCATTGGATAGGTTTGGTGTTTGATAGGGGATTTGGTCCTCTGTGCAACCATTACAGCACCTACGTCCCTTTTCTCGGACGTACCACCAGATTGTAAAGCCTTATTGGTAGCCTGCAAGGCTTCAAAGTTTGTAACCATACCACTCTTGATGCCTTCCTCGATCCTTTCTCCTAGCTTGATGATATCAGAAAATTTATGATTCTCAATCAGCATCAGCCTCTCATAATACTGTGGGTCTTGGGCCCGAACGAAGAATTTGTTCATTTGCTCTTCTTCCAAACAGGCCTAACCTTAGCAGCTTCTGATCTCCATCGAGTAGCATACTCACGGAAGGTCTCTGTGGGTTTCTTCTTCAAGTTTTGAATATAGAACACATCTGGTGCATTCTCCGTGTTGAACCTGAATCTGTCCATAAAATCAGACGCCATGCTTACCCAGCTCGACCACTTCTTCGGATCCTGGCTAATGTACCAAGATAAAGCGTCTCCCTTCAGGCTTCTCATGAAAAGTTTCATGCGGATTATCTCGTCTCTTCCTACTCCGACCAGCTTGTCACAGTATGTTCTCAAGTGGGCCCTTGGATCTCCCGTACCATCAAACATCTCGAACTTGGGAGGTTTGTACCCCTCGGGCAGCTCGACATCGGGCTGTATGCAAAGATCTTCATAGTTTAGCCCCTCAATTCTTTTACTACCTTCAACGCCTTGAATTCTGCTAGTCAACTTCTTAAGCTCTTCGGCCAGATTTCTGATGAGCAAGTCCTTACCCTCGGACTCGGGTGTGCTTGAGATGGGCTTGGTGGAGTGTGGCACAGTCTCCACATAGATGGGGGTATTATGTTGGGTGTGGCAGTGTTCATTTGTGGAGTTCTGGGATGAGCAGTGAGGTATCATTTGAGGCATGGCAAGTATTGCAGTGGTGGTGAGGAGCGGGATGGTTTTGTTGCTTTGCGATGTTTTGCGGAGGTACAGGATTCTGAGTTTTTGGGAAAGTAACCTCTGGAGTGGTTAGGGAAAATGATAGATTCCCCAAATTTTGGACTTGATCAAGTTCTTCCTGAAACTTCAACAGCTTTTGTTCTAGTTGGGATGCATTTTCCTTGGGGACCAGAGTACCATGAGTGACCTCTACCCGTTCAGCTGAGTTGTTCGAATCTTCCATTTTTCCTTTGTTTTTGTATCTGACAGGACTAGGAGGAGGAGTAGGTGGAGGGCCCCTAGATCTTGTAAAATATGATGATGTTGCCAGAGTTCACGAACTAACCTTTGGGGACGGGAATAAACAAAAAGTAAAAACAAAAGGTAACAAGTCAGTAAGGATTACATATAAAAATGTTGCAATATTTAAACACGTAGTGCTAAAATATAAAGCGCGTCCTAATTTTGGGGACCTCATTGTGCCCGAGGTAGGCCTAGCGACAAGTTAATTTGGAGAACTTAGAATGCTAAATGCCTCATTTTATTGATAAAAGGTAGACGAATCCCAAAACGACACTAAATAACAAGAAAATAAAAAGTCACTAATGGCCATCGACCTTATTACATCTCATAAAGTGAAAAAATGAAAATTCCTATCTATTTGGTCCCGGAGGGACCTTCCCCAGACTCGGCATTGTTGGCTCCATCGAACAGCTCTCCCAGCTCGCGCAGTCCAAGTAGCAGGTAAGCTCTGGCTAGATGTCCGCCTTCATTTCCTTCAGCAGTCCGGCAATCTTCGACCCTCTTCAGAAACTTCTTTTCCAACTATACTATACCTCGCTCCATTTTTCGGCATTAACAAACCCGGAGTTTCCCACGGTATTCCAGTTAGTCCTCCTATTTTCTCGTTCAGGGGTATCATCTCAAAGTCTCCGAAGCGGAACACAGACCTATCACAATCCCAGAATAGAGTAGCAGCCTCTATGATTTTGTTGTTGGGTTGAATTTCAAAGAGAGAGGGTAGGTTTCCCAGGTATTTCCGGACAAGAGTCTGATCACTGGAATGAAGATCCTTTCACCATCTTAGCAATTTTGGGTGGATGTTGGTGACCATGCGGAATCTAGGGACTTCGTGCCTCATATTTCTGCAAGACAAAAAGGTTAGGCCCTTACCCCCACCAGACTCGACTATTTAATATCAACAATTGGCATAAAAGCATTTTAGTTCTCCAAATAAATGCACAAAACATGGTAGTGTCCGTTTGGGTTTTGGGAAAACCCAGTGGACTTTGGACAAGGCTATCTTAAGGAGTCATTATGCGGACAACATAACTGACTCGGCTAGGTTTGACCATGATGCATGCACAATTAAACAGAGTAAGGTTTCTATGGGATTTTAGACTGGTACCCTTGAGCGGACAACTCAAGGGGGAAAGGCACGGAACAGTCGACTACACCGTTGATCGACTGGTTTTACCACAAATATGCCATTTTCGGATTTAGGGGGGTGATAATATCGGAAGAGCACAACCACTCATTATAAGCGTTGCTATGGTATTTTGTTTGGCACGAGTGGAATATGATGTTGAAAACATGCTTATGCAATAATTAAAGCAAGTTGTCATGTATTTGCACGTTCATAAAATAATAATTACAATGATTTAAAACAGTAATAAAGGAATGCAGTAAAGGAAGGCAGTAAAAGAAATGAGAGAAAGAAACAAAAGACAAGTTAGTTTTGTAATAGAAGAAGGAATTAAATGCTTAAAGGGATTAAAAAAATAAAGGCATATAAGAAATGTAAAGTCAAAGTAATAGCTTGAAATGGTAAAAGCCTAAAGGATATCCCCAGCAGAGTCGTTGTGCTGTCGCGCCCCCTTTTTCTCGCGAAATCGGGTTTATGACATTTGGAAGGACAACTCGCTCCCTTTTGGGAATTGGGTTTAAGAGAATTGAAGAGTCGCCACCTAATGATTTAAGTGCATTAGGACACTTTTATAAGAGCTTGATTTTGGATAACCAGAGATAGGGTAAGGGCTTGAAATTATTCCAAGGGGAAAGTGTTAGGCACCCCTCAGAATCCACTAGTGTGGTTCCCGACCAAGCTATTGTTGTGATTTAAGGTACAAATAACATATAGACAAGTAGGACTTCAAATAAGAGGGTATTTTTCACATAAAGGTTAGAAATAAATAAAGTTGGAAAGCATTTTAGAGAGTTGATTTTCTTAAAAGAAACATTTTAAAAGATTTAAAAGAAACAAAGAAACAAAGGGAAGGGGGTCCTAGGTTTATTAATAATATGGATCACCCCACACAACATCCGGTAATCACTCTTATGCGTGATGTTATCGCGTGGTCATCATATCCATATCTACCCTTTCCCGCCCCTTTAAGGTATTAAAGCGCGGAATGGTCTCGTTTACTTACTGCATGTTATTACCCGTCCCAATCCTATCAGTCCCGGAGGTACTTGGGACTACTAATCCTAAAGGGAGGAGGTATTGGGCTTATTTGTGGTTTCAAAAGGTTAAAGTGCTTAGGCGACAAATAAAACACATATAGCAAGTTTGGGGGGAGAAGCATATAAACAAACAAAAGGCTCTAACAGACTTCCTTTAAGCAAAGAACAGCACATAGTTTAGCATGTCTTACACGTACTGTATAAGGGTCTGATTAAAACTTAAAAGCTGGGGCAGGCTGATTTATCACATATTTCCAGATAAGAAGTCCGAATTAGGCTTGCCTGCTGGTCGTAATTGATAAAGACTAATGCAGTTTAAAACTTTACCCTAAGGCTTGCCTAGGTGTGGGACAAGAGCTCCTATAGACATGATATCTACTGACTTCAGAAAAAAATGAAATAGATTGGATACATAATGATTAAGAGGGGTTACTAGATTATTAAAGAAAAGCAAACTTTAGCAAAAGTTACAGGTTCTGCAAGCATTATTACTGGTTTTGGACTCATAAGCGAGTGGAAACGTTTCAGACTTGGTTGATAGTTCCTATAGGCATGCTTTCTACGCGTTGTTGATATTAGACACTTTTATAGATATGAAAAAAAAATGCAGAAAACCTACAACATAATATCTAGGTGTTACATTTTATTGGTTATTAGGACCTATAGACAAGTTTGCCTAGTGAAAAGCGGGTATGCAAGAATCAGAAAGGACCTATAGGCATATTTTCTACATGCGTGTGCAGAAGCTATAGACATAATATCTACATGAAAGTGCAAGATCCCTATAGTCATGGCATCTAAATGAGAATGCTGAAGTTCTTATAGACATGGTAACTAAATGAGAATGCAGAGGTCCTTATAGACATGGTAACCAAATGAGAATGCAGAAATGCTTATAGGCATGAAAAATGCAAAAATCTTATAGGCATGGTAGCTATATGAAAAATGCAGAAATCTTATAGGCATGGTAGCTATATAAAAATGCAGAAATCTTATAGGCATGGTAGCTATATGAAAAAATGCAGAAATCTTATAGGCATGGTAGCTATATGGAAAATGCTGAAATTAGAGATTACTACAGGCAAGTTATCTATCCCTTTTTACATGCATGGTTACCCCTCCCTTTTCACTAACCATCCCCGAAAGTTTATTACAAAGTTATTAAAGTCTAAAGAAAATAAAGAAAATACATCAGAAATTGAAAATTACAACCAAGGATAGCCTGATTCAGACTTACCGTCTGAAGTGTGAAGTAAACCAACTCCAAAGATCAGATCTCAAAGCCTTTCTCTCATTTGGGGGTGTGTCAGAGTTCCCTAAGAGCCTCACATGAACTTCGGGCAGTGCTTACACCCCAAATACATTACCAGACTAGGACATAGTGCAGTATGAAAAAGCCAGCCCTCAAGTGTCCAAGTTCAGAGGGAACTCAGGGTCCCAAGGCAAGGCTCACAGGAGGGGCGCAGAACCTAGGAACTAGGAGGGAGTGCAAGTGCAGGATTCTGAAAGGGGAAAGGGGAAAGGGAAACAGTTCACATTGGTACACATAGGGGTATAGGGAATGAGGAGTTGCAAGAAGTAAAGAGCAGGCTAGTGGGCATAACCCAACAATGGGAGATGCTGGCACACCCATAAGCCTACTGGAACACATTGTTTAGATGTCAGGGTCCCCTAAGGGATCAAGTTTAATCCATAGTCAATAACTTGCATATTGCCATGTTTTAAACTGTAACTCAAAGCACACAAAGGGAATAGGGAGGAGGGGTTCATAACAGAAACAAGCAAAGAAAACAACATGCTAGTTTAAGTATTTAAATCTGCAGAAGTAATAAAGTAGACATAGATGTAGAAAGCTGTAAGTAAACACATTGT
This sequence comes from Nicotiana attenuata, assembly GCF_001879085.1. NCBI lineage: Eukaryota > Viridiplantae > Streptophyta > Magnoliopsida > Solanales > Solanaceae > Nicotiana > Nicotiana attenuata. Next base: position 5,551 of record NW_017690986.1, read on the forward strand.
GGTGATGCTGAAAATTAAATTAGAATATACTAGTTTCAAAGGAAACAAACAAAAAGAAAGTGCAAGTAGTCATGTGAAAGCCACAGAATAGACAAG
>NW_017690987.1:0-579 GCF_001879085.1 Nicotiana attenuata
TCATACTTGGGAATATCAGGCATCTTAAACTTCTTTGAAATTGGGAGTGGAGCAGCACTTGGCTTACATGGTTGTTGGGAATATTTATCTATATCCACTCCCTTGATCACGGGCGGTACTCCAGGTATTTGCTCTATGCGTTCATTTTGCTCCTTAAGCTGTTTCTGCAAGGTTAGTACTAGTATTTTGTAAATCAGAGTTAACTGGATTACCTGGGTCTCTCTCTTGTTTTTCACTAGGGGTTCCACCGCTGCCTGAATTAACCAATCCTGAACGAGGATTCTCCAAAGTGTTGTTGTTTGGAGTAGATGTGGGTGGAACAGTAGGTAATTGGCTAACAAAAGCTTGAAGAGCGTTATTGACTTGAGAGGCAATTAAGTTTTTGCAGAGCCTCATTCATTGGTTTCAACTATTTTCGAATTGAGCCTATCCATCTGTGTGAGATCCATCAGGAGTGCCTTCACGAGACCGTCGTGGGGAACCTCGTGGAGAACCTTGTGGAGAGCCTTGTGGGGAATCACCCTGAAGTTGTTGGATTGTCTGAATTTCTGGGTTTCCTTGAGTGTTGTCATTGTTGTT
>NW_017690987.1:4804-5646 GCF_001879085.1 Nicotiana attenuata
TCACCTTGTAGAAACCTGTAATCTACTGTTTATGCCCATGATCGTTATGAAATTCGCACCAATGATCAGGGTTTCGCTGTTCGGATTTGATCGCATTTCCTTTGGCCATCGTACCGTATCTCCCATGCTCCTTAAAACAGCCACGAGTTCAGAGGTGCTTACATTGAAGTTGTAACCACCGAACCTTGCCTTTAGACTTCCATCATCGTCTCGTGACCCGCGTGTGTTTCGATCATTCCCGAACCTTGATGAGGAGCCTGATTCCCTGTTCCTAGGTTTGTGATCGTACCTTTGATTATCTTGCCTTGATCATGAGTCTTTCCCCGCAGGTCCCATGTATGGTTCGTACCTGTTTTTACCGGATCTCTTTTCAATTTCCATGCGCCTTGAGCTTACCTTTTCTTCAGTTTTATGTCGTAAAATAATGTCTTCTTCAATCCTCATCTTTGTACTGTATCTGTTGTAGACATCATTCCACGTTGTTGCTGGGAATTCTCGAAGGCTTTCTTTGAGTCGCCTCGTGGCTTCTGAACTCTTCTCATTCAAATTACTAGCAAAGGCTATGGCTACCCAATTGTCAGGTACTCGTGGCAGCGTCATTCTTTCCCTTTGGAATCTATCTACAAACTCTCTAAGTAACTCTGAGTCTCCTTGCTTGATTTTGAAGATATCTTCCATTCGCTTTTCAACTTTTTGAGCTCCCGAGTGTGCTTTGATAAATAAATCTGCAAGCTCAGCAAACGAATTTATAGAATTTTCGGGTAAAAGAGAATACCATGTTAAGGCTCCTTTAGTGAGTGTTTCACCGAATTTTTTGACCAAGACCGACTCAATTTCTTGCT
>NW_017690988.1:0-596 GCF_001879085.1 Nicotiana attenuata
TCCGGTTAGAACCCGGTGAACCATGTACGGACCTTGCCAGTTGGGAGAAAAGTTTCCTTTGGCCTCGTCTTGGTGTGGAAAAATCTTCTTCAGTACTAACTGCCCTGGCGCGAACTGTCTTGGTCTGACTCTCTTGTTGAAGGCTCTGGTCATTCTATTCTGATAAAGCTGACCGTGGCAAACTGCATTCAGTCTTTTCCCGTCTATAAGGGCTAATTGCTCGTAACGAATTTTTACCCATTCTGCATCTTCAAGTTCTGCTTCCTGCATAATTCTCAGGGAGGGAATCTCCACTTCGGCTGGGATGACTGCCTCGATACTGTAAACCAACATATAGGGTGTTGCCCCAGTTGATGTGCGGACTGTGGTACGGTATCCCAATAAAGCAAAGGATAGCTTTTCATGCCACTGCTTGTGTTTCTCTATCATTTTCCTTAGTATCTTCTTAATGATCTTATTGGCCACTTCTACGGCTCCATTCATCTGAGGTCTGTAGGCTGTAGAATTCTTGTGCCTAATCTTAAATGTCTCACACATTGCTTTCATCAGATCACTATTGAGATTGGAACCATTGTCAGTGATGATTGACTCTGGGA
>NW_017690988.1:5319-5646 GCF_001879085.1 Nicotiana attenuata
AATTTTGAGGGTCCTCCTCAAAATTCTGCCCCAGTTTCCAATTGCGGGGGGGAATGAAAATTTTATTGAATTGTGACCGAACCCATAAGGCTGCCTCCGTATCCCCTCTTAAACGGGAATCAGGCCAGACGTAGTTAAAATTACATCATAAAGGAATCATAATGGTTACACATAGTATCGCTTCACTGCATCTGAATTGATCGGCTTTGGCCAAACTTCTCCGTCCATTTATGCGAGTATGAGGGCTCCTCCGGTTAGAACCCGGTGAACCATGTACGGACCTTGCCAGTTGGGAGAAAAGTTTCCTTTGGCCTCGTCTTGGTGTGG
>NW_017690989.1:0-860 GCF_001879085.1 Nicotiana attenuata
TACTTAGGAAATGTTAAACTCCTACCTACACCATAACTATTTGAAACACATGTTCTTGCCTTCTCATTATTGTTGTCGCTAATGAGAAGAACAATTAAAGGCACACTCTGCCAGGTACTGTGTCTTAGTTATTCTTGGTGGAAGTTCCTTTGCATGTCTAATATTACCATCAACCCCTTCTACAAAATCCTCCCGCAATCTAAAATTCCAATACATAAACCAAAATTTTAATTCATATCCTAAAGGTTCAACTCATATCCAAAAATATTCAATTAACAATCTAAAATTCCAATTCATAAACAAAAATTCCAATTCATAAACAAAAATTCAAGTCATATCCTAAAGGTTCTAGTCATATCGTAACGGTTCTAGTCAAAATTTATATAAAAGTAAATCAAAATACTTAATGAAAAGTAAAAAACTTACATGTATGTAGTCGAGGCTCGACCCTCCTTGCTTCATTGGCATCATAAAGCTGTCTGGTGGCTTTGATACAGAAAATAACTTGGATACAGTACCTGGCAGAGTGTGTCTTTGATCAATTGTTGATCTCATTAGCTACAATGATAATGAGAAGGCAACGACATGTATTTCAAAATAGTGATGGTGTACGTAGGATTTAAGTACAGAATTCCTCTATAAGCTCTTCTTTTATCTACTTAGGAAATATTAAATTCCTACCAACACCATCACTATTTTAAACACATGCCATTGCCTTCTCATCATCATTGTCACTAATGAGAAGAACAATTAAAGGCACATTCCACCAGGTACTGTGTCTTGTTATTCTTGGTGGAAGTTCCTTTGCATGTCTAATAACGTCATCAACCTCTTACTACAAGAACAAACCTAAAAACTAA
>NW_017690989.1:4097-5646 GCF_001879085.1 Nicotiana attenuata
CCATAATAAAACGAATTATTACCACTAAAAATTCGTAATTGCACTCCTTAGTTCAATTTCGAAATTCTTCCATAAAACCTTATTTAACTCCCCATGTTAAAATTCAGATACTAATCAATCAAATTAAATTACTGACTATTTAATTTATTGATTACTTCCTTTAGACTTACACTTAACTTATTTCATGTGTCGGATACAAAATCCACCGGCTGGGTTTACACATGAAAACTTATAAGCTTTCATAAAGGAGTATCATCAATCTCAAAACCGAGACATGGATTCCATCAACTAATTATTACTTCGCCAATGTATATCATTGTTATCCAATTTACCAGGCTTATTGACTCACGAAAGAATCTCGCCTTTTAATAAATCAAAACAACAAGTGACATACACAACTAATAATAATTATATCCGGATTAAGAGTATAAGTACATTAAATGGACTAGAGAAATTATTTTATAAAGTCAGTATAAAATACTTATCTCTACTTGATCCGTTCAATACATACAAAACGTATTAGCACAAGAAGTTGGAATTAGACTGTGATGACCCGACCCGTCGTCTCATGAGAACCGCTCCGTTTCCCCCATTTCCTGCTTCGTTATGCTTCATTATCAGTGTCTTGGGTGAACGAGTTGAATTGGGTTGATTTTTGGAAGGAAACGAGACACTTAGTCTCTTTAAGGAAGGCTTATTTTGGAAAAGTCAACCGGATGTTGACCTATGAGTTAGAGGGCTCGGATGTGGATTCCGACGATTCGGTTAGTTTCGGGGAATGATTTGTGACTTAGGAGTGTGATCGGAAGTGATTTTGGAGGTCCGGTGTAGAATTAGGCTTGAATTGGCGAAGTTAGTATTTTGGCGAATTCCGGTTGATAGGTGAGATTTTGATCCGAGGGTCGGAATGGAATTCCAAGAGTTGCTGTAGCTTCGCTATGTGATTTGGGATGTGTGCGTAAAAGTTTAGGTCATTCGGACATCGTTTGGTTGGATTTTTGATCAAATGCGTGTTTCGGAAGTTTTTGGGAAACTTAGGCTTGAATTCGATGTGAATTGATGGTTTTGGTGCGGTTTGAGGTGTTTGGTGATTGGAACAAGTCTGAATGAGGTTTTTGGATGTGTTGGTGCTTTTGGTTGAGGTCCCGGGGGCCTCGGGGTGATTTCGGATGGCCATCGGGATGGATTTTGGATTGGCGAGTTAGCTGGTTTGCTGATATCTGGTATTTCCGCATCTGCGGAAAAAGAGCCGCAGAAGCGGCTCCGCAGATGCAGTGAGGGAGTCGCAGGTGCGAATTCTTGGTCTTGGGAGGACTTCTGCAGAAGCGGATGGTGGTCCGCATATGCGGCGTCCGTAGAAGCGGATATGGACCGCAGAAGCGGACATGAGCGCAGTAGTGTAATTCCGCAGAAGCGGGAGAAGTACCGCAGAAGCGGTGACAGCAGAAGCGGTAAAAGTATCGCAGAAGCGGAAATGAGGTCTGGGCAGAAGGGTTTAAAATACATTTCATCCGCGAACCCAACCATTTCCTCCAATTTTGAACATTTT
>NW_017690990.1:0-708 GCF_001879085.1 Nicotiana attenuata
AGGAATTTGTCATCATTAGCATTCAGATCTCACCAGAAATAGTCGAATTTTGAATCTGAAGAGCTATGCGACTTTGGGAGCTGTACAGATGAGTCCTCTTCCTTTTGTGTTTGATTTTTTTGTTCTGTTAAGATTAGGTTAGTTTACAATTAGTATGTTAGGTTTTAGATTAGGTCTGTAGTTACTGTTTCTGAAATTGGATAACTGTTAATTGTATAGCTTAGTTCTCTTCACCTGTCAAACGTTTTGTTTCGTTTTGATCCTCCATCTGGTTTAATTATGTTTTGTAATCTCCATTTATTTTGATTAGGGAATGCATGTTTAGGACTTAGTTTAATTTTGTTGGAGTCACTCGACATATTCAGTCGAATTAGTATAGTTTGACATAGGGACTAGCATTTCTGCCTCTGTTTAGTGTATTTAACAGTCGTTGCAGATTTGATAATCCAATAATTTGACTATTAGCCTATTTTCTTTTGATCAGTTTCAATCAATCTTGTGTGTATTGTTTGTTTCAGTTTAATATGTTTAATTAGTGATTGTTATACTTCAGTGTAATGCCTGGTTCAATTAGTTGTTAATTAGATGAGTTTGGCCATAGCAAATGGATTTAATTAGGGTAGAAAGAGGACTAAAGTCTTTGGGTTTGGGTAGTAATTTCAGGGGATTTCAAGGGGTAGTATAGGCATGGAAAGGTAGTTTCACTAG
>NW_017690990.1:3565-5646 GCF_001879085.1 Nicotiana attenuata
AAATGAGGCAATTATTGGCACTAAATTTCTCCAAATCTATTTGTCGCTAGGCCTACCTCGGGCACAACGGGGCTCCCAAATTAGGACGCGGATTTATATTCCCGCAATATGTGTTTAAATACTACAGATTTTTCAGAACCGTTACTAACTTGGCTACCTTTTATTTTTCTTTCTTTCTTTTTGATTATTCCCATTCCCCAAAAAGGTTGGTTCGTGCATACTGGCACCGTCAGCTTATCACACAAGATCCAGGGGGCCTCCACCTTCTCCTCCTCCTAGTCCACCAAAAGGCAAGGGAAAAGCAAAAATGGAAGATTTCAACGGCACCAGAAAGGAAAAAACACACAAGCTGAACACGCAGAAACTTTTGATGGTCGGGGTACTCAGGCCCCAAATGATGCAGTTTCACGGCTCGAATAGAAAATACTGGAACTCCAGGGTGAGCTTGAGCATGACCGGAATATCACAAACCTATCCTTCTCACTCAGCGTTCTAGACATCAGTCATACAAACACTCAAACCCCGCACCACCTCAAAACACACCCAACAAGCACATACAAAATCCACCCGTACCTCACCATTATACAACTCCACCATAAAATCAAATTATCCCACCACAATACCAGCGAAACGCCTACCACACTCCACAAAATGCTTCACCCGTCATTCCTGAACCCCAGAATTCCACCAACGATCACCACTATACTCAAATTCCAGGTCACCAAAACAACCCTATATATGTGGAGACCCTACCTCATTCCACTCAACCCATCTCCTATGCACCGGAACCTATTAAGAAGGACATGCTCATTAAGAACCCGGCTGAGGAGCTCAAGAAGTTGACCGGCCGAGTTCAAGGCGTAGAAGGAGGCAAGGGGATAGAAGGTCTGAACTATGAAGACCTATGCATACAGCCGGATGTAGAACTGCCAGAGGGTTACAAACCTCCCAAGTTCGAGATGTTTGACGGTACAGGTGATCCTAGGGTTCATCCAAGGACCTATTGTGACAAGCTTGTCGGGGTCGGAAAAGATGAAAAGATCCGGATGAAGCTTTTTATGAGGAGTCTTACGGGAGATGCCTTGTCCTGGTACATCAGCCAGGACCCTAAGAAATGGTCCAACTGGGTGAGTATGGCGTCTGATTTCATGGACCGATTCAGGTTCAACACAGAGAATGCACCAGATTTCTTCTACATTCAGAACCTCAAGAAGAAGCCCACCGAGACTTTTCGCGAGTATGCTACTCGTTGGAGGTCAGAAGCGGCCAAAGTTTGGCCAGCATTGGACGAGGAATAGATGAACAAGTTCTCTGCTAGAGCACAGGATCCGCAATACTATAAAAGGTTGATGGTTATTGAAAACCATAAGTTCTCTGATATCATCAAACTTGGTGAAAGGATCGACGAAGGCATCAAGAGCGGGATGGTAACAAACATTGAGGCATTGAAGGACACTAATAAAGCATTGTAGTTAGGGGGTATATCTAAGAAGGACGTGGGAGCAGTAATGGTCGCCCAAGGACCCAAAACTCCATTCGTATACCGAACCTCCCCACTTGCATATCAGGCACCTCCACCCACATATCAAGCACCACCACCTACATATCAACCCTCATCCCCCAGATATTCCCAACCAGCCACTGCCTATCACACCTATAATTCCCAACCATCTCAATTTCAGTCACCTCCAACTCGTCAAAATTACCCAAGACCGCGACCAAATTTTGACCGCAGACCACCCAAATAATACACTGCCAGGATCGAAAATCCGGTCAGAACCCTAAGTTCTCCAAACCCCACCAAATTAATACCACGTGACCTCTTCACTTCCCTCATGAGGAATTTGTCATCATTAGCATTCAGATCTCACCAGAAATAGTCGAATTTTGAATCTGAAGAGCTATGCGACTTTGGGAGCTGTACAGATGAGTCCTCTTCCTTTTGTGTTTGATTTTTTTGTTCTGTTAAGATTAGGTTAGTTTACAATTAGTATGTTAGGTTTTAGATTAGGTCTGTAGTTACTGTTTCTGAAATTGGATAACTGTTAATTGTATAGCTTAGTTCTCTTCACCTGTCAAAC
>NW_017690991.1:0-961 GCF_001879085.1 Nicotiana attenuata
CAAACTTTGCTCTTGTAGTCCTTGTTGCCTTGTGAACTTGTATTCTCCTGATGGAATTCTTTTGTTGTTGCCTTGAATTGTGATATGAGATGTTTTGCCATTTTTCCGAGTGATTCTTGCCTGCTGAAATTTGAGATATATACCTCTATTCTCCAGGCTGGCTCCTGACTGCTAAACTTGAAATATATGCCTCTGTTCTCCAGGCGGGCTCCTGATTGCTAAACTTGAAATATATGCCTCTGTTCTCCAAGCCTGCTCCTGACTGCTGAAACTTGAAATGTGTGCCTCTGTTCTCCAAACGGGCTCCTGACTTCAACAAAATGGACAAAACAAAGAAACCTTTCTGCCCCAGTTTGCACTAGGAAGATTTATGAGTCGTTAGCAATATTGTAAACCACTTATACTACTGATGCAATGATGAGAGTAAACTAAAGACTAGATTAGGATGTGCGTCTCCTACGAGTAAAACCAAGTAACTTTGACTAGCAAATGCGTCTGCTAAAATAAAACCTGAATGAACCAAATTAGGAAGTGCGTCTCCGAGGGGTGAATTTAAATGACCAAGGCTAGGAAGTGCGTCTCCTAGGGGTGAAAACTTCAGTGACTAAAACTAGGAAGTGCGTCTCCTATGAATGAACTCTTAATTTAGGAAGTGCGTCTCCTATGGGTGAAACTTCAATGACTAAAACTAGTAAGTGCATCTCCTATGAATGAACTCTCAATTTAGGAAGTGTGTCTCCTATGGGTGAAACTTCAATGACTCAAACTAGGAAGTGCGTCTCCTAGGGGTGAAATTACAATGACTCAAGCTAGGAAGTGCGTCTCCTAGGAATAAAAAATCAATTTAGGAAGTGCGTCTCCTAAAATATAACCTACCCAAACTAGGAAGTGCGTCTCCTAGGGGTGAAACTTCAATGATTCAAACTAGGAAGTGCGTCTCCTATGAATGAACTCTTAATTC
>NW_017690991.1:5403-5646 GCF_001879085.1 Nicotiana attenuata
CTGGGACTACCATGAAGCTGTGGTTTCACTGTTGCTGCTGCTGCTGCTACTGCTTACTGAACCCCCTTATTACACCGTGTCGAAATAAAAAGAAGCTAGACTAAGCTATGATCTATGAATTAAAAAAGTCCTATCTATGTCTTCAAACTTGCTCTTGTAGTCCTTGTTGCCTTGTGAACTTGTATTCTCCTGATGGAATTCTTTTGTTGTTGCCTTGAATTGTGATATGAGATGTTTTGCCAT
>NW_017690992.1:0-1109 GCF_001879085.1 Nicotiana attenuata
CCCCTCCACCCCACCCCACCCCCCTCTTTTGTTTTAACCGAAAAGGGCTTGATATATCCCTCTACTTTGTTTTATTGTTCAATTCTGTCCCCCGTTATACTTTCCGTCCAAATTTACCCCTGCCGTCCATCAAAGTTCTATATTTGTCCCTATTTTAACGCCCGGGACACGTGGCACATTCTGAATACGGAAAAGGGCCTGATATATCCTTATACTTTATTTTATTGTTCAATCTTATCCCTCGTTATACTTTCCGTCCAAGTTTACCCATGCCCTCCATCAAAGTTCTATATTTGCCCCTAGTTTAACGGCCGGGACACGTGGCATATTTTAGGAGAAAGAACCAGTACAAAAACAAAAAAAACTCAAAATCACCCTAAAACCCATGACCCGCATGCTCGTTTTTCCTCTCTTAATTTTTTTTTCCAAACTTCTCTTAAATAAAAACTTTTAATCTGTGTAAGAGATTATCTTAGTCTGACAAAGAGATGAGGTTCAAAGACGCAAGGTTGTGTCATCTCTTTACTTGTTGCCACCATTTTTTTCTTTACTTCTATTTTCTTACTCCTCAGTCCCTCACATTTTTTTTCTTCCTCTTGTTATCACTGTATGAAACTCCACCTTTGAAAACAAAACTGCTCGAAGTTGCCCACAATTCCTTGCATATGTATTTTCTTTCAATCTCATTGATTTAAGAAAAAATTGAAATAGGTGTGGCAGAAAATTTGAAACTTCAGACGGGCTTGATGGAATTCTTTCTCCGGCTAAAATAAATATAGTAAGATTTCATACATGCCCAAGTACTCAAGACCATTCACGAAGTCACGCCGGCGCCGGAAATTGTGTCTTTGAACCTCATCTCTTTGTCAGACTAAGATAATCTCTTACACGGATTAAAAGTTTTTATTTAAGAGAAGTTTGGAAAAAAATTAAGAGAGGAAAAACGAGCATGCGGGTCATGGGTCTAGGGCGGTTTGGAGTTTTTTTTTTTGTACTGGTTCTTTCTCCTAAAATATGCCACGTGTCCCGGCCGTTAAAATAGGGGCAAATATAGAACTTTGATGGAGGGCACGGGTAAACTTGGACGGAAAGTATAACGAGGGATAGGA
>NW_017690992.1:5148-5646 GCF_001879085.1 Nicotiana attenuata
AGGTTAGTTAGGTTCTTTGTCTTCGGTTGGCGTTCGGAAAGTACCCAATACCCCCCTACCCCCCCCCCCCTTTCCGGTAAAGTTATTTAGAAACAGCGGGCTGGTGAAGAAAACCTCTGAAATTAGAGGCTGCTGCAGACCCCCTTTTATTGAGTAAGTATTGTAATTAAAAAGCTACTTAGCTAGGAAATTAAGTAAAATATGTTGCATAAGAGGTCTAAGAAATGAACAAATAATATACAGTTTTCAGATATTTTATGTAGGAATCATGGAGCTTTATTTTGTCTAAGCCTACTCTTATCAGGTAGAGGGTGCTATCATCATTATTTGGTGTTGTGGATAGAAATCATACTGGTTGCTCTGATCTTACCCCTTTCATAAGGAGTCTGCCATAGACTTGAAGGATATCTGACTCTCTCGTTGAAAGCATAGATGTCAACATGTAATGCATTGAGGTACCCTGCTCAAGAACCATGCGTTGGAAATGCGAAAAATATT
>NW_017690993.1:0-691 GCF_001879085.1 Nicotiana attenuata
GTCATGATGTGGGTATAGGCATAACTGTTGGTTGCTATTTGGTTGACTCGTTTATTTGACAGAAAATATCCGAAACCAATACAGAGAATCAAAATAAGTTGAAGTGTCCACATACTGCTGGCAGACACCTTTTGCTTTAATTCACGAGGTTTGATATTTTATTTATTTATTTATTTTAAATTATGAACTTGCTAACTTTATATGAAAAGATTCTTATATCTGTTTTCATGTAACTAGGAAAAAAAGAAGGAAATCTCTGGTACTTCAGATACTGTATCAAGTAAGGATATTTTTGGCATTACACCATGGGGGGTATACTACTACAAGATGACGCCATCTGGTCTAAAGAATGATGGGGCTACTTATATGATGGCCATGACAACCATCTTCCATGATATAATACACAAGGAAATAGAGGTTTATGTGGACGAAGTCATTATCAAATCCAAGAGGGCCGCATATCAAATTGCAGACTTAAGAAAGTTCTTTGACAGGCTGAGGAGGTACAACTTCAAACTGAACCCCGCAAAGTGTGCATTCGGGGTTCCCGCAGGGAAATTACTGGGATTCATTGCCAGTCGCCGAGGGATCGAGCTAGATCCATCTAAAGTCAAGGCTATTCAGGAATTACCGCCGCCTAGGAGAAAAAAGGACGTGATGAGCTTCCTAGGGCGTCTCAACTATATCAGTC
>NW_017690993.1:4988-5645 GCF_001879085.1 Nicotiana attenuata
GTGGTGTTTCATCTAATTCTCTCTCATTTCTTCATCCTTATTTTCTTCATCCTCAAAAAAAAACATTGCCAAATTGTCTTTGTAAAGTTTCATGATCTAATTGTTCTCCGACATGAACATCATAAAATGTGGGGGGTTGGGAAAATGAAGTTTCATCAACATGAGTCATTTCATCAATATGCTTTCTAACTCTAGGGGGTCTAGGAGAAGGGTTAGGATTAGGATTACTACTACTTTCACCTTTACTACTTCTTTTACTATTTTTAAAAAAAATACCAAACACATTTTTAGGTGCCATAATTTAAATACGAAACTAAATTAAAAAAGCTAACACAAATATTAAACACACAAATGAAATACGAAAATATAACACGTAAAGTAAACACAAAAATGAAGCACTAAAATGATACGCAAAAATTATATATTAAAATTAGGAGATGGAACGAGTGCACCGTGATTAAATATTGAAACTTGAAGAAATTGCCCGAAATATTGCTCCAAATACTTGACGAATTAATTTGAAGCTTGAAAGTTGCTCAAAAAAATTTGCCCAAATACTTGAAAGTTGAAACTTGAAAGATATCACTTGATACTTGATAGTTGATACTTGATACTTGATAGTAACAAAATTGAGAGAATAATATAGAATATAGATAG
>NW_017690994.1:0-1465 GCF_001879085.1 Nicotiana attenuata
TGGCAAGCAAAAATACAGGCACGACTGGCGGAATTCCAGTTTAATTGCCTTAAAATGCCAAAAAAATATAATTTGTCCATGGCGGGGCGGTGACTATGGTTCCTTAGGTCGTATTTGATGTCACAGAAAAATATTAGGCGATCCGGTTCCGGCTCCGTCCCCCGGCGTCGGGCTTGGGCCATGGTAGGCGAAAATACAGGCATGACAGGCGGAATTCTAGTTTAGTTACCATAAAAAGCAAAAATATGTAATTTGGTCATGGCGGGGCGGTGACTATGGTTCCTTAGGTCGTATTTGATGTCCCGGACAAATATTAGACGAACCCGTTCCGGCTCCGTCCTACGGCGTCGGGCTTGGGCCATGGTAGGAAAAAATACAGGCACGACTGGCGGAAATTCGGTTTAGTTGCCTTGAAATGCCAAAAAATGTAATTTGCTCATGGCGGGGCGGTCAATATGGTTTCATAGGTCGTGTTTGATTTATCGCACAAATGTTAGGCGATCCGATTCTGGTTCCGTCCCACGGCGTCGGGCTTGGGCCATGGCAGGCGAAAATACAGGCACGACGGGCGGAATTCCAGATTAATTTCCGTAAAATGCCAAAAAATATAATTTGGTCATGGCGGGGCAGTGACTATTGTACCTTAGGTCGTATTTGATGTCACGGACAAATATGAGGCGACACAGTTCCGGCTCCGTCCCACAACGTCGGGCTTGGGCCATGGCAGGTGAAAATACAGGCACGACTGGCGGAATTCTAGTTTTATTGCCGTATAATGCCAAAAATATAATTTGGTCATGGCGGGGCGGTCACTGTAGTTCCTTAGGTCGTATTTGATGTGACGGACAAATATTAGGCGATCCGATTCCGGCTCCTTCCCACGGCGTCGGGCTTGGGCCATGGCAGGCAAAAATACAGGCACGACGGGCGGAATTCCAGTTTAATTGCCGTAAAATGCCAAAAAATGTAATTTGGTCATGGCGGGGCAGTGACTATGGTTGCTTAGGTCGTATTTGATGTCACAGACAAATATTAGGCGATCCGTTCCGGATCCGTCCCACGGCGTCGGGCTTGGGCCATGGTAGGCTAAAATTCAGGCACGATAGGCGAAATTCCAGTTTAGTTATCGTAAAAAGCAAAAATATGTAATTTGGTCATGGCGGGGCAGTAACTATGGTTCCTTAGTTCGTATTTGATGTCCCGGAGAAATATTGGGCGATCCCGTTCCGGCTCCGTCCTACGACGTCGGGCTTGGGCCATGGTAGGCAAAAATACAGGCACGACTGGCGGACGGTTTAGTTGCCTTGAAATGCCAAAAAATGTAATTTCCTCATGGCGGGGTGGTCACTATGGTTTCTTAGGTCGTATTTGATTTCTCGCACAAATATTAGGCGATCCGATTCTGGTTCCGTCCCACGGCGTCGGGCTTGGACCATGGCAGGCGAAAATACAGGCACGACGGGCG
>NW_017690994.1:5313-5645 GCF_001879085.1 Nicotiana attenuata
AAATACGAGGCACGCGGGCGGAATTCCAGTTTAATTGACGTAAAATGCCAAAAAATATAATTTGGTCATGGCGGGGCGGTGACTATAGTTCCTTATATTAGGCGATCCAGTTCCGGCTCCTTCCCACGGCGTCAGGTATGGCCCATGGGAGGCAAAAATAAAGGCACGACTGGCGGAATTCCAGTTTAATTACCGTAAAATGCCACAAACGTAATTTGGTCATGTCGGGGCGGTGACTATTGTACCTTAGGTCGTATTTGATGTCTCGGACAAATATTAGGCGATCCAGCTCTGTCTTTGTCCCACGGCGTCGGGCTTGGGCCATGGCAAGC
>NW_017690995.1:0-1788 GCF_001879085.1 Nicotiana attenuata
CTTAAGTGTAAAACACGGGATTTTTAGACCAAAACCCTATTTAAAATGCTAGACTTCGCCCAAGAGAGGCATGTATTGATTTCTTAGGTTTCTTAGCAAGGAGAACAATTGTGAGAAAGTACTCTAAACATCTTTCTTCTTTTCTTTTGATTTTATGATGAATTCAAGCTTAGTTTCTTCTCCCATATCTATGAGTAGCTAAATTTCTTGTTTATGTGAATACAAATTGCTAGTTTAATCTTGATTTGTTCAACTTCGTGTTCGTTGTAGTTAATTGACAGGATCCTCAATTAGCTGTGCCAATTTAGTGTGCATAACTTGGAAAAGAGTGCATATTTAGGGTATTGTTGAACAACACCACTCCTAGATTATTAGAGGAATCTATAATTGCGGGTTTAAAGGCGGGATTAGGAATAACGAAGCCTTGGGTGCAATCTAAATTGAATTGTGCTAATTAAAGCAAGCTAGTGTATCTCGGGAGAGTGCAATAGTAGATTACTGTGATTACTCGGGAGAGATTTGCGGTAAGATTAGTGTTCATGATTGATAGAGATGTGTGGGTAAATTTGTATGAGCATAAACAGAAGGGATTCCATCAATAGGGGAAATCATTGCCTTAGCTTTTTCTCATAATCGTTTACAACCCTTTTAATTTAGTTATAGCCTTTTAGTTACTTGCAAGCTAGTTATTAAAGAACACTCAACTGAGAATCTGAATATTTGAGAAGCTGGTTCTGAAGACTTAGTGGGTCTGAAGGTAGCAGTTGAAAGGTTAACTCTCTGTGGATCGACCCTGGGCGTAATACTCGGGTTATATTTGCAACGTCCGCAGAGTCCTTTTTTAGAAGGCATAGTTGGGCGCGATCAAATTTTGGCGCTGTTGCCGGGGAGTTAACGGAATTATCAACTGCCATTGACAGAAATACAAAGATTCTTGTTGTAGTCAGTTTTCTCTCTACCAACTTTTTCATTAAAAATTTGACGGTTGTTGATCTGGGTGCACAGGTGCATGCCTAGAAATTCTACGAGGACAGGAGAACTGCTTGAAGGACTCTCAGACCCCGAGAAGACATTCCGGGCATTGAATCGTGCAAACAAAAGACTTCAACAATCACAACAAATACACCAACTCGAAACTTGATATGGGCGACATAAACGACCCCAACGGGAACGTCAGGAATGAGCAATTGGCACCTCCTGTGCCTGAGGGTGCACTTTATGACTGGGCACAACCCACAGCTGACAATCTGGCCACTGCCATTATTATGCCTGCAATACAAGCTGAATCGTTCCAGATCACAAATAACATGCTACACTTGTTGCAGAACAAGGGCCTTTTCTCTGGGACACAAACAGAAGACCCTCAGCAACACTTAAAGAACTTCCTGTCTATTTGCAAAACTCAAAGGCAACCGAACGTGACTCCGGAAGCAATCAGATTATTATTGTTTCCATTCTCGGTGACAGGAGCTGCTCAGGTTTGGCTAAACTCGCTTCCCATAAACTCTATAGCAACGTGGGATGAGTTGGTCAAGCAATTTCACAACAAGTTCCATCCTCCCAACAAGACCGCTCAACAAATTGATGAGATTGTGAGCTTCAAACAGAAACCAATGGAGACACTACACGAGACATGGGGCAGGTTTAAAGGAATGTTGGTTATGTGTCCCCACCATGGTGTTCCAGAGCAGATGTTGGGACAACGGTTTTACATGGGATTGTCAGACAGCTTGAAGAATATAGTTGATGCCTCGGCTGGTGGGGTCATTCTCGAGCAGACTTGGAGAG
>NW_017690995.1:4885-5645 GCF_001879085.1 Nicotiana attenuata
AGGTACGAGGAAGCGTGGATGAGTGCGCGTATGGCGTTACAGGACAGCATTCAAGACACCAATTGGTATGTCACCATATAGTTAGGTGTTTGGAGGACTTGTCACCTACCTGTAGAACTGGAACATAAAGACGTGGTGGGCGACTGAACAGCTGAATTTAGACTTGGAAGCTGTGGGCACGTCGAGAGTCACGGAATTACATGAGCTAGAGGAGTTCCGGTATCTTGCTTTCGAGAGCACAAGGCTATATAAAGAGAAAATGAAAAGGCTTCACGATCAGAACATTATTGAACGAAATTTCAAACCTGGGGGTACTACTTTATAACTCAAGACTGCGGTTATTCCTAGGTAAGCTAAAGTCAAGGTGGTCTGGACCATTTCGCGTGGTTGAAGTGTTTCCTTCCGGAGCTGTGGAAGTTTCTACTGAAGATGACTCTCGTACATTTAGAGTCAATGGTCAGCGATTGAAATTGTATGTGGGCATGAACGAGCCTAAGGAGATGACCGAGCTGCATTTGAATGAACCCCAGAGGTCGAGCGAACCTTAACTTCGCTCACATGAGTCGTGCCGCGATGTTAAATTAGGCGCTACGTGGGAGGCAACCCATGACATTGTTGTAATTGTAACCTTTGTAATCTAGCTTATAAAAAAAAAAACTTTTTAGGCGTTAGAATCAGAACAGGCGTTCTACCGCGGTTCCACCGCGACCGCGGTGAAACCGCGGTAGAACACACCCGCGGAACCTCACTGCCGCGGTTC
>NW_017690996.1:0-922 GCF_001879085.1 Nicotiana attenuata
CTTCTCCAAGAATATCTTCGCGAACTGATCCCATGTCAAAGCTGGAGACCCTGCTGGTCTAGATAGGCAAAAATCTCTCCACCAAGTCTTGGCGGACCCTGCAAGCCTGAAGGTGCAAAAATCGACCCCGTTGGTCTCCACTATACCCATAGTCCTGAGAATCTCATGACAACTGAATAGAAAATCCTGGGGATCCTCAAATGAAGCACCGCTGAAAGTGGTGGTGAAGAGCTTGGAGAACCGATCAAGTCTCCACAAAGCATCCGAAGACATGGCCGCTCCATCACCGGCCTGAGCTCTAATACCTGGCTGAGCTGCCGCAGCTGGCTGAACCACTGGGGCATGAGTCTGTGGAGCTACCTGCTCCGGAGTGCGCGTAGCAGGAGTCTGAACCCCTCCTCCAGCCTGAGAAGTGGCCGGTGCTACTGGCAGCAAACCCGCTCAAGCAACACTATCCATAAAGCCTGCCAACACTATCCATGAAGGACAGTTGGGGTTCCAGATATTGGCCTATGCGTTCGCGAGACTGGTATGCGAACGCGAAGAAGGGGGGGCAAGGGAAGCTATGCGAACGCGTGGCCTTTCACGCGAACGCGAAGAAGGCTGGGGTACAAGGCATCACGAACGCGGGACAAGGTCGCGTTCGCGTAGAACAATAGGCCTGTGCAGAAATTGCAGAAAATCTGCTAACTTTTCTAAGTGTAAAACACCCCGAACCACCTCCGAAACACTCCCGAGCCCTCGGGGCTCCCAACCAAACACACACACTAACTCAATATCATCCTACGAACTTGCTCGAGCAATCAAATCACTAAAATAACATCAAAATCAAAGAATCAACCCCCAAAACTCATAATTTTCATTTCAAAGTTCATAAACCTTCAACTTTAGCTATTTAGGTCCGAAACACGTCAAACGACGT
>NW_017690996.1:4977-5645 GCF_001879085.1 Nicotiana attenuata
ACCTCCCTGAACTACATCTCTAGGACGATCAACCACTGGCTGTCCTCTGCCTCTGCCGGTCCGAGCTCCACCTCTACGGTCCCTGCCTCCACCTCTATGATCCCTGCCCCCGCCTCTAGCTGGCTGGGCGGGCTGTGGATCACCTGCTGCCTGAATCGTGAGGCGAGGACCCTGCTGCTGAGAGCTGCCCGATGCTCGAGGGCAAAACCTGACAATGTGACTGGGGTCACCACAACCATAACAAGACCTCGGCTGCTGCGACTGCTGGCCCTGTCGACCAAAATGTCCTCCCCTGAAGCTCTGAAGTGGGGGTGCACTGATAGGCTGCTGATCTGAATAATACTGCTGAGAACCTCCGCTGCCTGGAGCACCATGAGAAACCTGAAGCGCAGACTGAAAGGGCCTCGGTGCCTGACCACTATCATAGGAATCCCTACCTCCAGATGAGGTACCACTGAATCTACCAGTATGACGAGGCCTCTTGTCCGACATCTGACCACCTCCCCGAGTGAGGGCCATCTCAACTCTGCGGGCCGCATTGGCCACCTCCTGGAAAGAGATATCACTACCAACTCCCATGGTCATCTGAAGACGGATCGGCTGAATCAATCCATCAATGAATCTCCGGACCCTCTCTCGCTCTGTAGGGAGTATCACAACTGCATGGC
>NW_017690997.1:0-471 GCF_001879085.1 Nicotiana attenuata
CGGCGGTGAATATGGCTCCTTAGGCTGTATTTGACATCCCGGAAAAATTTTAGGCGATCCGGTTCCGGTGGCCCGGGCCCACGGCGGAAGGCATGGGCTATAGCACACAAAAATTAGGGACTCGGGCGGAATTCTAGTTTTACGGCCGTAAAATGCCAAAAAATATAATTTAGCCATCACGTGGCGGTCACTATGGCTCCTTAGACTGTATTTGGCATCCCGGAAAAATTTTGGGCGATCCGGGTTCGGGGGACCGGGCCCACGGTGGAAGGCGTGGGCTGTAGCACACGAAAATTAGGGACTCGCGCAGATTTTCAGTTTTATGGCCGTAAAATGCCAAAATATATAATTTGGTCATGGCGGGGCGGTGACTATGGTTTCTTAGGTCGTATTTGACATCCAGGAAAAATTTTAGGCGATCCGGGTTCGCGGGCCCGGGCCCACGGCGGAAGGCGTGGGCTATAGCACACG
>NW_017690997.1:5180-5645 GCF_001879085.1 Nicotiana attenuata
CCATGACGTGGCGGTGACTATGGCTCCTTAGACTGTATTTGACTTCCCGGAAAAATTTTAGGCGATCCCGGTCCGGGGGACCGGGCCCACGGCGGAAGGCGTGGGCTATAGCACACGAAAATTAGGGACTCCCGCAGATTTTCAGTTTTATGGCCGTAAAATGCCAAAAGATATAATTTAGTCATGGCGGGGCGGTGACTATGGTTTATTAAATTGTATTTGACGTCCTGGAAAAATTTTAGGCGATCCGGGTCCGGGGGCCCGGGCCTATGGCGGAAGGCATGGGCTATAGCACACGAAAATTTGGGAAACAGGCGGAATTCCAGTTTTATGGCCGTAACAGGGCAAAAAATATAATTTGGTCATGGCGGGGCGGTGACTATGGCACCTTAGGCTGTATTTTACATCCCGGAAAAATTTTAGGCGATCCGGGTCCGGGGGTCCGGTCCCACGGCGGAAGGCGTG
>NW_017690998.1:0-828 GCF_001879085.1 Nicotiana attenuata
GGCCCTGCTGACCGCACCCAAAGCAACCATTTGTGCCCAAACGACACAACCCTGGGTGCCTCTTACCACAAGTGTTGCAAGTAGGGTAACTAGGGACTCTGTAGCCCACACTAGCCTGTGACTCTGAGTCTGCTGTTCTGAAATTCTACTTTTTCTTGTTAAACTTTGACCTCTGAACCGATGCACTAGCTGAAGACGGAGCAGGTCCAGATTTTGATTTCTTGAAAAACTGGCGACTGCCTCCTGCTTGAGATCCCCCATGGCTGAAATTTCCTGCAGACTTAGCTCTCTTACTGAATTCCCTGTCCTTCTCTTTCTGCAGGCGCTCTTCTTCTTTCAACCTGTCTTCGTTCCCTTGAACAAAGGAAACCATATTAGTGATGGTCATGTCATTATTTTGAGCAGCTATATTAGCATCATCAAACAAATCATCTAAAAGCCCCAACAAAAACCGCCTAACTCTGGCCCTCATATCACGTACCATTTCCAGAGCATACTTGGCCAGAGAGACAAACTTGAGGTAGTACTCATTCACACTCATATCATTCTGTCTAGTCTCTCAAACTCCAAAGCCTTAGCTTCCAAGACCTCAATGGGCAGAAAGTGCTCAAGGAACACATCTGCAAACTCCTTCCAGGTCGCAGGATCTGCATCCTCCCCTTGGGACTCTTCCCATGTTTCATACCAAGTGTTGGCAACATCCTTCGGCTGGTACGCAGCAAGCTCTGCTGCCTCAGTGTCTGTAGCATGCATCACTCGAAATATCTTCTGAACCTCATCAATGAAGTTTTGCGGATCCTCATCCTTTTTGGACTCTGTGAAGCGGGT
>NW_017690998.1:5249-5645 GCF_001879085.1 Nicotiana attenuata
AGGGAAAAATGAAACCTTGAAATTGGCTTAAAAGAGCTGGGACTGGGGCGCGTCAACTCTAGCGAAGTTCCTCGCTTCCCTGTCCATTGCATTCAAGGGAAGACAAAATCCGCGTCTACTTTGGCGAAGCGAGCTCGCTTCGCTGTCCACCAAAATAACTGGGTGGTATGTCTTTAGTAATTTGGTCATATCTTCTTGTAGGAATGTCCATTGCATTGTCAGACTTTGCTGCACCGCGCCCTTGATGGGCCTGAGAGTTATGATGGGCTGTTGAATTAGTGGACTGAGCTACATTGCCTCCATTGTTCTGCTTTGCCGATGGACAATCCCTCAGGAAGTGGCCCTGCTGACCGCACCCAAAGCAACCATTTGTGCCCAAACGACACAACCCTGGGT
>NW_017690999.1:0-5645 GCF_001879085.1 Nicotiana attenuata
TATCGAACTCGTTCGTGGAGATGGCCATAGCCGTGGTGTGTTATTTTGACTTAATCTCGAAATATTAACCCGTCGTGGTTCGAATGGTATCGAACTCTTCTATGGCGATGGCCTTAGCCGTGGGGTGTCATTTTGGCTTACTATCGGAACGTTAATCCGTCGTGGTTCGAAAGGTATCGAACTCTTTCGTGGCGATGGCCTTAGCCGTGGGGTGTTATTTCGACTTAATCTCGAAATGTTAACTCGTCATGGTTCGAATGGTGTCGAACTCTTCTATGGCGATGGCCTTAGCCATTGGGATGTTACTTTCGAGCTAGGACCGAAGTATTATCCCGTCGTGAGGGTGACATGTTTTATTTTATTTGCTGGAGTGTCGTATATGCCGGTTTTATTCATATATTGGAGATACGTGTAGATTTTGTATATTCGTTGGAGTAACTTCATTCATACGTTGGTGATGCATGTCGATTTCGTACACATAATGGAGTAATTTCATTCATATGTTAGAGATACATGTCGATTTCATACATACAATGGAGATTCTTTGTATCTAGTCCCTTCATTGTTCGGCCTAGAGATGCCATCAGCAGGTGGGGCAATGAACTATACTTTGAACTTCGAGACACCCCCCTCGTCGTTTCGTTAAAGAACTCCCAGAGAAAACTCGATTGGGACAAAACCCGGGTGAGGGAAAAAGAGTGTGACTTAGGTGGCGTCACTTCTCATAAGTGGAAATATTTGAGGTGGGTGATATTCCAGTTGTTTTGTAGTAGTTTTCCTTCCATTGTTTCCAATTGGAATGCTCCTTTGCTTGCTGCTGCTGTGATTTTATATGGCCCGTCCCAGTTTGTTCCCAATTTTCCTTCATTTGGGTCTTTTGCTACCTGTGTTTTGGCCTTGAGGATGTAATCCCCGACTCTGAGTGGTCGTACTTTGGCCTTCTTGTTGTAGTACCTTTCTGCTTGTTGTTTTTGGGCTATCATTCTTATGTGAGCGATGTCCCTTCGTTCTTCTACCTCGTCCAGGTCTTGTATTCTATTTTCGTCGTTGCTCAGTCCACTCTCATTGGAGTACCTCGGGTTGGGTTCTCTGACCTCAACGGGTATAACTGCGTCGGTACCGTAGACCAATGAATATGGCGTCTCACCTGTGCTGGTTTTTGGCGTTGTGCGGTAGGCCCATAACATCTCTGGTAGTAGTTCCGGCCATAGCCCTTTGGCGTCCTCGAGCTTTTTCTTTAGTATATTCAATATTGTTTTGTTAAAGGATTCTGCTTGACCGTTGCCGGTGGGGTGAGATGGCGTGGAGAGTATCCGCTTGATGTGCCATTTTTCGAAGAACTCAGTCATTTTTTTCCCGATGAGCTGTGGTCCATTGTCGCAACTTATTTCTTTGGGGATGCCGAAGCGGCATATGATGTTTTTCCAGACGAACGCGATGACTTCTTGTTCGCGTATTTGAGCGAAACACCTGCTTCAACCCATTTGGAAAAGTAATCAGTTAAAACCAAAAGGAAGCGTATCTTACCTCGCCCTGCTGGAGGGGCCGACGATATCCATCCCCCATTATATAAACGGCCATGGAGAAGTGACGGAGTGCAGGAGTTTGCCCGCCTGGAGTATCATAGGGGTGTATTTCTGGCATTGCTCACATTTCTTGACGTAATCTGCGGCCTCTTTTTTATAGTGGGCCAGTAGCATCCTGCACGAATAAGACACCTGAAGAGGGCCCGGTTGCCTGTATGGGCACCACATTGGCCTTCGTGTACCTCTTCGAGCACACGCCTTGTTTGATTTGGTCCAAGGCATTTGGCCAAAGGACCGCCGAACGTATTTTTGTAAAGGTCGTGGTTTATGANATCGTGGACGTTATGCATCGACTGACCGCCCTCATTCGTACCTTTCACCACGACGACCATCAGACGGTGCATCATGATAACCTCATTCCTCATCCTACTCGGTAATGGTCGTGGTTGCCAAATTTGGACCCATACAGTTAGTCCCTCCGCTTGTTGAGGTCGCGGCCCTGTGCGTCCTTAATAGGCAGATGTCGCCCATACCCGCGGAGAAATTTAGCGGTTAGATCGTAACGGTTTGATCAATAACGAAAGAGCGACGCAATCTACGGTATTTCGGATAGTGCAGCATATCGGGAAATGATGTCACTCTCACGTGCGTCATCATTGCGCGTCTTCCCGAGGCAGAGACCAATTGGCTTGTCGCTTCGATTTTGGTGCCACTGGCATCCTTTTGCTTCGATTCTGGCGCCATCCAAACCTTATAAATAGATGAAGGTTTGGTTCTTTCACAAACATTCGATCATTTCCTTTCTAGTGTATGTGTTATCTTCTTTGGCCATCTCTTCTCGTATCTTCAGCTCTACTTTCGTGATTTTTCTCTTCACCTTCTTTCGTTAATCGTTCTTTGTTTTATCAATATACCCCCTTCCATCGAGATGCCTAGAACACATCATTTCCACGAAGAGATTTCTGACGCCACCCCGCTTTTCATAGCACCTCCCCCTGGTGGTGAGGATGCGGCGGTAGAGGAAGGGGACATCCTTCCCACAGTGGAGGAGATGCTATCGAGAAACCCCATGTTTCGGAATGATTTCCTTAAAGAACCGGTTCCTTCTCCTGCTCCGGTGATTTCTGAGACTGAGCAGGCTCACATAGATGACCTTCGATCTACGTATAACATTCCCTCCCATGTTGAGATGGTTCTGGCCGGGAGGGACTTCGTAGATGTCTATAGACCGGGATATTGTGCCTTTTACATATACCCCTTTGTGATCGGCCACTCTTTCCCTCTTCTTCCGTAAATGGAGGAATTCTATCAGTTTTATGAGGTCTGCCCGGCGAAACTTTCTCCGTACACGTACAAGATATTTTTGGTATTGAAGAAGTACGCGGAGTTGGCGGGGTGTGAAGTTGGCCTCCACCACCTTCTACATTTGTTTTCCCCTGGTTTCACAAGGGAACTATGATACATTTGAGGCATCGTGGGACCAGGGGACTGGTGGTCGGAATGGACGACCGGGCAAGCCGCAGATTTTGGCATAAATACTTCTTTGTTAGAACCGAGCATCTGGTGTCGGACCCCGCTGGATTCCCAGAACAGTGGAATCATAACCATAGGTGTTGGTACTTGTAGTTTACCTTTATTTTTTCCAACTTAGTACTCATTTGTAACTTTCCCATGCAGCTGTGAGGAGTACACCTCATCCCATTGCCGGTATCAAAGACTAGGTAGCCCGCTTATTACCTCACGCGGTGGAAACTCGAGATTGGCCCGCTTTCATGAAACGTTTTGGGCCGAAGGTTCCATCTGGTAAATGTTTTTCTCTGTTTTGACCTTCAACTGTTTGTCGCCGTTTATTGACACGACTTTTTGTGATGACAAGTCGTAGGGCTTCCAGGAAGAAGTCCCCAGTCCCTGCATTTCGCCAGGCCGTCACATCAGCGGGGATGCAATTTACCTTGGCTGAGTCCGTCCGAGGGGGCCGTGCTCAGCCCGTACAGGCTAAAGACTCCTCTCGTGCCATGATTGTTCGGGATGAGATCTCCTCCCGACCAGTCTATCACCTTATGGATGAGCCCTCCAATGGGGACGAATCTCCGTCGAGAAAAAGGAGGAGGGTAGAACTTGGGAAGAAAGTTGCCACTGATGCTGGAAAGAGCAGAATTGGTGCGTCGGAGACGGCACCGGTGCCTGTTTTTATGGCGGATGCCATTTTGGCAGGAAGGTCTCCCCGGACCGAAGGAATATACCAAGGAGGGGGATCTGCGCGCTCTGCCGAGGTCGGGGCATCATCTGCTGTTGGAGGAGGCGTACACGCCTAGGGCGACAGCTCGAGTTCGGATGTTGACCCTGAAGATGTATGAGAGTTCTTGGAGCGTCACACTCGTGTAGAAGTGAGGGCGGAGGGTTCTGATCGACACGTAGTCATCCCTGGAGACTACGACTTGTTGTCGAACTGTGATCAGGTAGCGTCGGCGTTCGCCCCTTTGTGCGCTGCTCCTGAGAGCGTGACACTTAAGGCGATGAGTGATGCAGAGTTGTCACGGAGCGTTTCCGGCATGGCTCTACGGGTAAAAAGCTTCTCTCTTTTCTTTTTGTTGTTGGATCTATTTTCTTATCCTTAGCCTATTTCTTTATTTTAACTTTGCTTTTCATACTAGACCATTATCATGGAGATCGAGCGTGAACATAGGGAAAGGCGGAGGACGGTCGTCTTTGGGAAGGTGTCCTCCAAATATCAGGAATATCGCACCAAGCATCGTGCGATGGCCGGCATCTTTACTCAGGATCGCGACTTTTAGCTGTTCCGCGAGGGTCTTAAGCAAAAGGAGGATCAATTGGCGAAAAAGGTCGAGGAGCTGAAAGAACGAGATGAGGACCTAATGAAGGCTATTGCCCGTTGTAGTGAACTCGAGGCCCCCCTTAAGGTTAGAGAAGATGAGCTCGAGCTGAGTAAGGGGGTAATGGCTGAGAATGCCGACCTCCAAGTAAAGGCGGCCAACTTAACTACCGAGCTTGACAAGAAGGCGGCGGAGGTCGTCGACTTTAAAGGCGAGCTGAGTGCCAATGCTGATGGTTGGCTCATGCCGAAAGGGATAGGGCAACTACCGTCTCTGAGGTAGCGGCTCTGGAAGACGCCCTCCATGTTTGCAGATCAGAACGGGATAAGGAAGTAGAGGCATCTGCGCTTAAGGTGGCGAGATTTGAGGGCCGTATCCAAGATCTGGAGGCAGAATTGTCCGCATTAAATGAACAAGTTGCTGCTTTGAAGGCGGAGGACGTACGATGACAGTCGCAGCCTTCTACTTCCCATGCTTCGGCCGACCCTGTCGTGCCTAGAGATTTATATGAGCTATGGGTTCATGCCGAAGCCCAGCTCGACGTATATAAGTCTCTTCATATTGATGGGAAAATATCTGAGGCGGAACTCTGAGAGGTGCGTATTAAAGCGCGTGCCGCTCGAGAGGCGTGTGGTTACGACCCTGTCACGCCTGGCGGAGACGAAGTCAATTTCGACGATGTGGATGAGCTCGCCTCCGATTCTTGGTACAATAAGGAGTATGCCATGGGGGGTGATGTGGCATAGGACTTGGCTGTATTTATTTTGCTTTGCCATTTTTGTGGCGGCGTTCTTGAGCCCTTTGTAAAATACTTTTGTAATATAACAACTGCAATAGAGCAATTACTTTTTATTGTGTACCTCTGAATTGTCTTCTTGCTGTGTTTGTTTATTTGGCGACGTCCTTTGTCGTAGTCGTGCTTATTTTCGAGTTGTCGAAATGTTACCTATTGCGTTTCGAGCGATATTGCTCTTATGTCGAACTTTTTCCTTTAGTAACGGCCTTAGCCATAGGGATGTTGCTTTCGAGCTAATGTCGAAGTGTTATCCCGTCGTGTTTCGAGCGATGTCAAACTCATTTCTATGGCGATAGCCTTAGCCGTGGGGTGTCATTTCGACTTAATATCGAAACGTTAACCCGTCGTGGTTCAAATGGTATCGAACTCTTTCGTGGAGATGGCCATAGCCGTGGTGTGTTATTTTGACTTAATCTCGAAATATTAACCCGTCGTGGTTCGAATGGTATCGAACTCTTCTATGGCGATGGCCTTAGCCGTGGGGTGTCA
>NW_017691000.1:0-555 GCF_001879085.1 Nicotiana attenuata
ATTAATAACAATTAAAAATAACAATAGAATCATGTAACCTATTATAGATTCCCATTGTATCTAATACAAAATTTCAAATTCAAGTTATGAACTATCTCAATAGTTATATGAATGCATATTTTATCCACAATAAAATAATATCAACATTCAAACGATTTGACTATTGCACAAGACACATGTATTATGGTTTGAACTCTTCAAATATAATATTAAAATATTTCGTAAATAAATTTTAGACACAATAAACCACGGCTCTGATACCATTGTTGGATTGCATATAGGTGTTCGTAACACGTAGCGGAAGACAATAACAATCCTAGGAAGATCTTTTCGTGTTTAAAATTTATTTTACATGTACAATAGATACGGAATCTAAAGTACGTACCTTGGTGAAGAAAGTCTTGTTTTCAAAAATTTCTTCGATAGTGCGAAGAACTCTATGTTGTATCCACTACCGAGACTGATCCTTGATATCAACTCTTTGATCAAATGAAAAACCCACGAACAAATTAAATGAAAAAAACTTTATAGACTTGAAAGTTTTTTCACAAAAAA
>NW_017691000.1:4703-5645 GCF_001879085.1 Nicotiana attenuata
CTATCTCACATAAACACTCCTAGCACATATTCCAACACTATTTACTCCAAGGACAATGTAGGAAAAAAATAATTAATTCATTCTTGAAATCTAAAAAACCCACTTATTTTGGACCACAAGAAAAAGGCCAAAAAATAACTTATTTTGGACCGGGGAGTATTTTAGTTGACAAGTTGAATAGGTTGTATTGAAAACTTCAAAATTTTGACAAAATGAGTAATTGACCTTGTGCCAACTAATCAGAGCTTGTAATTGCATAGGAAAAGAATATTTTGCCTTATAACTTTCTAATAATTCGCATTCAAAACCTAATTTAAAAAAGTAGCATGGGCAACTAGTCATAGCTTTTACATTAGAAGACTTCCAATAGTCTAGTATATGTACTGCTTAGGGGTGTACAAACCAAACCGAAAAATCGCACCAAACTGATTAAAAAATCCGACTTGGTTTGGTTTGATTTGGTTTGGTATTGAGTAAAAAAATCCGAACCAACCCGACATATAAATATATAATTTTTATATATACTTTTAAGATTTTATATAGAATTTTCTTTAAAAATGTCTAGAAATATTTGGGATTCTCTTGCGGGATATAAATTTTAATAGAATATGAAGTGCTTCATATTTATTGACCTTAAATAATGGGTTGTATGATCACTTTCTTATCAAATATTATTGAATTGCATCTATCTCTTTGTTCTTCCATATTCATATCGTACGTTAAGATCCATTAAATTCTTATATCTTTTTCGAATGTGAAGTGGTTATTAATATTTAGGTATCATATTGATTTTTATGTTTAATTACTAAATTCGGTTAACCTGAAAGTGTATATCAACGAAAAATTATTATCAGACGACTAAAAAAATAACTACTATGTGTTACCAATAGAATTCTCCCATAAGAATATTTTAATCGATAATATGTTTGTCAATTTTTTTAT
>NW_017691001.1:0-783 GCF_001879085.1 Nicotiana attenuata
CACAACTCCCTCAGTGCTAGGGAGTTTCCTCTTCTTCCTCGGCCTGGGAGTCTCTTCCTGCTGTGGATGAACTGCTGCTGGATCTACAGTTGGCTCCCCGAAGAGTAAGTCAAGTGGCATCTGATCCGCCAAAAGCTTATCCACTTCCTCCCTCAACTTCATCACTGACTCCCTAGAAGCCTTTTGATTCCTCAATTTCCTGTGCTCCCTAGCTAGTTTACCCAATGCTGTGTTGTGTGCTCCAACTGCCTTAGCCAAGGCATTCTGTGTCTCCATCATCTTTTCCTGGTTGGCCAGGATCTTCTTCAGTGTCTCCTCAATAGAAGGAGGGATCTCAACTGTGGAAGGGGCTGAATGTGCCTGAACTACAGTGGCAAAGTTTGACAACTTGGATGTCGCAGCTGACATCCAGTTGTTCAAACTGGCTAGAGACTGAGCAAGCTGGTGGGCAGTGAACCGGTGAGTCTTCGATGAAGGGACATCCGGGTCTGCTGCAGTAGATGGACCAGCACTAGTAGAAGGGCCCTGAGGCAATGTCTCACTGGTAGCAGGGATGGTGTAAGGCTCAGTGGACTGCTCAATACCGCTGGCTCCTCAGACTGGCCAGGTGCGGTGGAAGTGGATGCCTGAGGCTTTTTGGACCTCTTTGGGTGTCGGGACCCACGTGACTGTACCAGTGACGTAGGGGGCCACGTGGACTCTACCGTGGACATCAAACCGTCTTCTCTTCACCTTTCAACTTCTCGTAAAACGTCGAGGGTAAAACGGTGTCGTTTCGGGGAA
>NW_017691001.1:4789-5645 GCF_001879085.1 Nicotiana attenuata
AAGAGTCTCAAGGCCACAATTTTCACCATCCTAAACACAACATTATGTCTTTGACCATGGGATCAAAGGCAAATGTGTTTGGCCCAAGTGAAGCTTGCCTGAGGTCCTCTTAACTACAAAATATTGAAAATCAAAAGAAGAAAAATCAAAAACGGACTCAAACCCTTAAGAAGGTTGTCACGCCATCTATCATTGGGAAGAGCCACCCGGTTCGCACAACACACTACCCTTGGAAAGAACCGTGGCATTAAGAAAACCAAGGGCTTATTGAAAACACTAAAACCAAAACAAGAGGCTACGAGCCTCACTACTAGGCTGAAAACGAAAAATTTGAACGAAAATAGAAAAACCAAATGAATATGTACAATGGGGAGTAGAATATACAACGGGATGAATATATACATAAGAGTCTAAAAGTAGCCAAAGTTAAAAGTTATATACAGGCCAACTATTTAAAAATCAAAGACAATCCAAAACATAGACTAGAAATGAAATAAATATATACAGTCATCCAGTGTATCAGAATCAAATGGTAGGGCGCACCCCCACGAATAAAAGCTGGCATTGTCCCCAATGCCAACTACCAAGATAAGCTCAAAAACAGAGTAAAAGGATATAGAAAGGCCCCTCAAGCCTAGTCCACATGCGTGGGTCTCCTGTCGTCCCTGGATCCTCTATAGTAGCCGGGACCTTAGACTGGTCTCCGACCTGCTGCTGCTGTGCTGCCGGGACATGAGCTGGATCAAGGACAGGCTGAACCACCGGTGGAACACTGGATGTACCCTCATGAACCTGGGCCACCTCTATCACAACTCCCTTAGTGCTAGGGAGTTTCCTCTTCTTCCTCGGCCTGGGA
>NW_017691002.1:0-434 GCF_001879085.1 Nicotiana attenuata
CCCCAATGTTGGCAAAAGGCGACTAGTGTATGGAGGCCCTATGTCTAAAAAAGCACAACTTAGGGATTGGAGCCCTAATGTAGGCAAAAGGCGACTAGGGAATGGAGGCCCTATGTCTAAAAAGGTAAAACTCAGGGATTAGAGACCTAATGATGGCAAAAGGCGACTAGGGAATGGAGGCCCCATGTCTAAAAAGGCACAACTCAGGGATTAGAGCCCTAATGTTGGCAAAAGGCGACTAGGGAAGGGAGGCCCTATGTCTAAAAAGGCACAACTCAGGGATTAAAGCCCCAATGTTGGAAAAGGCGACTAGGGAATGGAGGCCCTATGTCTAAAAAAGCACAACTTAGGGATCGGAGCCCTAATATTGGCAAAAGGCGTCTAGGGAAGGGAGGCCCTATGTCTAAAAAGGCACAACTCAGGGATTGGAGCCC
>NW_017691002.1:5322-5645 GCF_001879085.1 Nicotiana attenuata
TAATGTTGGCAAAAGGCGACTAGGGAATGGAGGCCCTATGTCTAAAAAGGCACAACTCAAGGATTGGAGCCTTAATGTTGGCAAAAGGCGACTAGGGAATGGAGGGTCCTATGTCTAAAAAGGAATAACTCAGGGATTGGAGCCCTAATGTTGGCCAAAAGGCGACTAGGGAATGGAGGGCTATGTCTAAAAAGGCTCAACTCAGGGATTGGAGCCCTAATATTGGCAAAAGGCGACTAGGGAATGGAGGCCCTATGTCTAAAAAGGCTCAATTCAGGGATTGGAGACCTAATGTTGGCAAAAGGCGACTAGGGAATGGAGGC
>NW_017691003.1:0-635 GCF_001879085.1 Nicotiana attenuata
CAGCTGGAGAACAAGGGAATACAGTTCAAGTTTCTGTAATCAGCCGCCCACCAGGAGAACAAGGGAATACAGTTCAACTTTTGGCAATCAGGCGCCTACCTGGAAAACAAGGGAATACAGTTAAGGTTTTAGCAATCAGGCGCCCATCTGGAGAACAAGGGAATACAATTCAAGTTTCTGCAATCAGGCGCCCACCTGGAGAACAAGGGAATACAGTTCAAGTTTTGGCAATCAGGGGCCCACCTGGAGAACAAGGGAAGACAGTTCAAGTTTTGACAATCAGGCGCCCACCTGGAGAACAAGGGAAGACAGTTCCAGTTTCGGCAATCAGGTGCCTACCTGGAGAACAAGGGAAAACAGTTCAAGTTTCGGCAATCAGGCGCCCACATGGAGAACATGGGAAGACAGTTCAAGTTTCTGTAATCAGCCTCCCACCTGGAGAACAAGGGAATACAGTTCATGTTTCGGCATTCAGGCGCCCACCTGGAGAACAAGGGAGTACAGTTCATGTTTTGGCAATCAGGCGCCCATCTGGAGAATAAGGGAAGACAGTTCAAGTTTCGGCAATCAGGCGCCCTACTAGAGAACAAGGGAATATAGTTCGAGTTTTGGCAATCAGGCGCCCACCTGGAGAA
>NW_017691003.1:5211-5645 GCF_001879085.1 Nicotiana attenuata
GCGCCCACCTGGAGAACAAGGGAATACAGTTCAAGTTTCGGCAATCAGGCGCTAACCTTGAGAACAAGTGAATACAGTTCAAGTTTTGGCAATCAGGGGCCCACCTGGAGAACAAGGGAAGACAATTCATGTTTCGGCAATCAGGCGTCCACTTGGAGAACAAGGGAAGACAGTTCAAGTTTTGACAATCAGGCGCCCACCTGGAAAACAAGGGAATACAGTTAAGGTTTTAGCAATCAGGCGCCCACCTGGAGAACAAAGGAATACAGTTCAAGTTTCGAAAATCAGGCGCTAACCTTGAGAAAAAGGGAGTAGAGTTCAAGTTTTGGCAATCAGGGGCCCACCAGGAGAACAAGGGAAGACAGTTCAAGTTTCGGCAATCAGGCGCCCACATGGAGAACATGGGAAGACAGTTCAAGTTTCTGTAATCTGCC
>NW_017691004.1:0-2467 GCF_001879085.1 Nicotiana attenuata
GCTTGTGACTATGTCAAATCCACAGGTTGATTACCATGTGAAATTGCAGAACCAAGTGAATTTGGTGATGTTAATGAAGGTGGGATTAAAGGAGATGTAATTGAGATAGATGTTGAATTAGGCAAATCAATTGGGAACCCTTAACATCCAAGGGCATAAAGACTATAAAGAATCCTGATCTGCAAAACTAACAGGGAAATGAAATATAGTTTCGTGGAATTGAACACCTATACTGATAAAACTACCCTGTTGTCAGTATCAAATAACTTGTATCCCTTCTGAGATGAACCATAGCCCAGCAGAACAACTCTTATTGTTCTATGTGATTACGAAGAGATAAAGAAAAAAACGTTAAATGAAATTAGAATAGGAAAAAATAAAAAAATAAGAAGAAAAGAAAAAAAAACGAAAAAAAATTAAAAAAAATTAGGAAGAATAAAGAAAAAATTACCCCACAAAATCTACCATGGTAGGAAATGTAATTAGTTTATGGGAAGAAAAACAAATGGGTAGACAAGGATAAATAGTGTAACTGTGTCAAAACCCCTTGTTTTATTAGAAACTATTCCTATTTGATTAATTTTCTATAGTTTACTGTAAAACGTGTACATCGTTTGATCCATGCAAAAAAAGTAGTAACATTCTGACCACCATTACCAAATTAGCAAAATCTAGTTCTTGTTCTACAAGTTTGCATTAATTTTGACTACTTCCATGCCCTACTATGTAACTACAGAATTTTACTGGTTGCAAATCTAGAATAATCGAATACGTTTAATCTCTAGCGAAAAGTTATTCTTTCTTCGTATTTTTAAAAATCTATTAAGTAGGGTCATTCTTCTGAAACTAATGAAGTCAGAATATCTTTTCTTGTTCCTACTGTTTCTCTCTCCCTATTGACAGCTCAAGTCAACTCCTCCTTCAAAGAATTACTAGTATTAAAATTAGCAGAAAAAATACCATTAAAACACAAGAAACACAAAACACAAACCTAAGTATTCCCTCCGTTTCATATTAGATGAGCTACTTCCCTTTTTAGTCTGTTCCAAAACAAAAGACACATTTTTAAATTTGGAAATAATTCAAATTTAAACTCTTTTATTTTACCCATTTACCCTTAATGGGAAGTTTTTATAGCCACACATATATCATGGCCCCACAAACTTTTAAGACCACAAGTTTCAAAAGTCTTCTTCTATTTTTTTAAACTCCGTGCCGAGTCAAACAATGTCATCTAATATGAAACGGAGGGAGTAGTTGCTGAGAGTACTCCTTTTCTTGGAAAGAACGCCTCAAAATTGACTAAATATCTCCACACACTACGGGGGGAAATGTCTATATCATTTCCAGGTACTTCCCAATGGAAAGTTGAAAGTACAACACAAGTACTGAAGTAGGTGAATTCAAATCCAGGAGCAGTCCTACAGCTTCTCAGCAATCATGTCAAGTGTACCACAACAGCAGCAAAAAAGTACAAACATGGAGGAGATAAAGAAGGGAGCATGGTCTTGGGAGGAAGATCAAAAATTGAAAGATTATATCATGAGATATGGCATTTGGAATTGGAGCAACATGCCCAGATTTGCAGGTTTGATTCATTTCAAATAAATTCCAATATCGCTGATCGATAATCGATCCAATATGTTAATTTTGATAGTTCATTCTTTGATTTCTACGCATGCTTTAATATTTCTTCACATGCATTATATTAAACTAGTTGTAACCCTAATTAGTTCATTGTGTAAGTTCATTAATATGTTGTACTTAATTAATTAGTCTCGTGAACATACATAATTGCAGGGCTTTCAAGAACGGGAAAAAGTTGTAGAATAAGATGGATGAACTATCTCCACCCTGAAGTTAAGAAAGGCCCCTTCAGCATTGAAGAAAGAGAAACGGTCATCAAAATGTATCAGCAACTCGGAACTCGGTAAGAATTCCTAGCTTTAGCTCTACCAATATGTACAAAGTTATTATTATCCTTGTTTCTATTTATATGATACTTTTAGTTTTTGATGTTTTAAATTACGTGAATTTTTGACCAATATTTTAAATATATTTTTTCATCATATCGTCGTGACAAAAATTGCAACTTATAGTACTTTTTGTATAGTTGATGAATATCTTAATTTAAATTTGAAATATTTAGATGATCTAAGCCAATTTAGTTTCAAAAATTACTCAAATTGACACTCGAGAAGTAAAAAGTGTCACACAATAATCTATCTATTATTAAAAGGAAAGAAGTTGCCATGAGAATTTGCCAAGTGTTGTATGAAGAAATTGACATGTATCATTTTTAGGCCAAAATTAGTTGATCTAGGTAATAATTAGTTACGTACTTTATTTGATATTTGAATTTGAAAATAGTAACCAATCCTTCAGTGGTATTAAATGCCTAGAAGGAACTATAATTAAGAGACAAACGCAATTAAAAAAATCCCTTTTTCTTCTTCACAGTACAAAC
>NW_017691004.1:4864-5645 GCF_001879085.1 Nicotiana attenuata
AATTTTTTTTTTTTTTTTTTTTTTTTGTTGAGTTAGAAAGAAAATTAGTATAAATTATGGATTGGAAAGAATTGAGTAAACTCTATTTCCAAGATGGGATTTTTATCAATTGAAACATGGACTGCATTTATATGCAAGAAATGCTTCAATTATTAATGGGATTTTGGCCTTTTCTTGATTTTTCTTTTTAAACAGGAGGTGTGAAGGTAACACTGTGTGGATTGGCGCAGTATGCTAACCTCGTCGGAGTTACCATTGGATACACTATTACAGCATCTATCAGTATGGTGTAAGTATAAAAGTTCATTTTTTAAAGAAAATATTATGACCTTTTTGTCAATACTTTGACTAATCTGATCTTATGACAACGACATTAGTACTATATTAAATAAATATTCTCATGTTCATAGTTTCAACTTTTCTCTAATAATTTTGTTTCAATTTCAGGGGCAGTAAAGAGATCAAATTGTTTTCACAAACATGGCCATGAAGCCAGCTGCTCAATATCGAGCTACCCATATATGATAATATTTGCAGTAATTCAAATAGTTCTAAGCCAAATACCAAACTTCCACAAGCTCTCATGGCTATCAATTCTTGCTGCTGTTATGTCTTTTACTTACGCTTCTATTGGTCTTGGACTCTCCATTGCCAAAGACTGCTGGGTACTCTATTTTTCTTTTTCTTTTTCATTCTCTAGATTATTCGAGGAATCAATCACCGATAACTTACATACAGGGATTAGGACTCGCCTATATTATACCCAAGGTGGCGCGAAGCC
>NW_017691005.1:0-5645 GCF_001879085.1 Nicotiana attenuata
AGGAAAACACCTTAAATTTGATAAAACCAGTCCATAAATGCATGAGCAATTTCTCTAGGCGTTAACGAGCAAATAAATTTTTCGGTTCTCCTAAAATGAAAAGTTTACTTAGAGTTAATGTTCCCTAGTCGCCTTTTGCCAACATTAGGGCTCCGATCCCTGAGTTGAGCTTTTTAGACATAGGGCCTCCATTCCCTAGTCGCCTTTTACCGGTGAGCACGTGATTTTTGCCCACATGAATTACTCTTACAAAATTTCAATAATTAGGTTTCTTCTTTTAATTATTTGTTATTTTTAGGGATTTCTTAGGATTTTTATTTAATTGTCTGCATGTTGTGCATGTTTAAGTTTTATTTAAATTATGAAAAATACCAAAAATATCATGTATTGCATTTAGGATTTATTTAGGACTAATTAATCAATTATTTGCTCTATTAAAATGAAAATCACAAAAAGCGGCCAATTTTTACATTTTTTCCTTTTTATTGATTTTTCTCTTTTAATTTAGGATTAAAGTAGCTTTTTTATTTTTATAATTAATTAATTAGTTTAATTTTTTATATTCTAGGAAATTTAGAATTTTTAATTATTAGGACTTTTAATTTAATAAAAAAAAGAAAAAAAAAAGAAGAAAAGAAAAGGAAAGAATTTGAAAATAGAAGGGCTTTGGTTATTTTCGGAATTGTGTCCCCAAATAGAGCCCAAACCAGTCCTAACCCATTAAATACCCGGCCCAAACCTGCCTGTAAACCGGTCCACCCCCATCCAAATAAAACGACCCCGTTTTGGTATCATCTCATCACGGCCGTTGGATTCTCATCATCCAACGGCCCGGAACTACTTTATACTTTGCCATATAACTGTCCGAACCGGACCTTTCCCCCATCAGACCTTTCTCCTCACATCATCATCTTCCCTCCAATTAACAAACCCTAGCCGCCTCACATTCCATTGCCGCCTCCGGCACAAACCGCCCGCCGGAAATCGCTTTCCCCGGCGGCGATGCTCCAATCGACTCCAAATTAACACCACAGATTCCCCTCCCTCTCCTCCTTCCAAATCTCCGTTCCTCTTTCCTCGAATCCCTGCTGATACGCTCGAATATTAGATCGAAATCAGGATTAAAAACCCAACTGTTCCAAAGCCCCCCAAAATTACACCCTAGACTCCTTTCCGTCTCCTCTCTTTGGATCCCCAACCAGTTTCCCTCAAATCATGGCTGGTCGTCTCGAATTTTGGATCAAAGGTCCGGCCAAAACCCTAAATGACCCCAGAATTCCTCCGTTTCTTTTCTCTTTCAAATTGCGGCTCCCAGGAGTCCTTTCTCTCATGAAGATCCAGCCAAGCAGGCTGAATCTATTGAAAGAAAGGATTCCTGCTGGCCAAGGCAAGAGTAGAATCCGAGGTTTTGATGAGTTCTCTTCCAATCAGTGGTAAGTTCCCATCGTTTGCCTTCTCTTTTCCCTCTCTTCTATCTCTTCCCCTTCTTCCCCTTTCAAGAGTTGAGACAGTTTCCGAGGTCAATTTCTGAGTCATGTTGGAAATCAAGTTCTAATTTTGTTTAAAAATTTGTTTCTGAGACTGATTGTTCTCTGAATTGTTTGAATCAGTAAATTTTGTAGTCTCAGAGTCATTTTGTTGGTTGCTTGAAATTGTATTTAGCTTAGTTCAAAAGTCGTTCCAATTTGTAGGGTAACTAGCATTTTTATTCATAGACGCTTTGTTCAATTAGCTTGTTGATTCCCTGAATATGTTATAAATTAGTTTCATGAGAAACATGTTCAGCATGTTGATTAATCTTAACTGTTTTATTAAGTAGGGCTGAATTTAGGATTATAAAATGTTTTGTTTACTTTTCTTCTTCCCCTGTTTTGTCTAGTTAATGAAAGAATAGATTAGATCAGTTTTTAATATACTTTAGGGCTTCAGTTTCTTGTAATTAGTTTATTGTTAGAACTAGCATCATTCGATTCTTCTCTTCTTTACTGGTAATTGAAATAGTTTGTTCATTGTTAAGTATTCATTCCAAGTAAAGAACTGTGATGCCTTTTGATCCAATTTGCCTTCTTTTTTCTATTAAAAATGTGTTAGTCTGACTTTTGATTCTTCAAGACTTTAAAGGCTTAAATGAACAAGTAGGAGCTTTAGGGACCCTTTTTGAATTAAAAGTTTAGGTAAAACCTGAAATAAGTGATAACTTAAAGGGTAAAAAGGGGTTTTTACTTAGGCCGAAATCAGAAGATTCTAGTATTTAGGACATCTGTCCCTATCCTTAGCAAAAATGCTGATATTGGATAAGAAAAAGGACATACAACTGTCAAAAAGATGCTGTACTATTCTGAAATTTCAAAATTAGGCCAGAATATTCTTTTCTTAGATGCTCTTTAGACATTCTATAAAAGGGAACAACACTCACTCACAAACAGAGACTTTCGAGCACTAATTTACTCCACAAAAAATCATTCTCTCTTCGGCTGAAAAGACTAAGTTTTCAAACTTTGAGAAAAACTTTCCTCTTTTGGTTTTCTGAAATGCTGAAAATGGATTGAAGTAGAAGAATTTTTGTTGGTCTTCTTGAGTTGAAATCTCTAGGTTCTTGAAAGCTGAATTTGGTTTCTAATTTGGCTGTTTGTTTGGCTACCTGCTGTTGCTCAATATTTTGGAAGAACCAGCTGTTCTAGTGACCTTTATTTGGCCTTGTTTAAATCATCTCTAGGTATGTAACCCTGTTTGGCTATGAGAATGACTCTACTTGTACAATCTGAAGTTACTCATGATTATAGGTGTATGGATGTATTTGTCAATTGTAGAAATTAATGTGTTTGTTCATTATTTTTCATCAGCTTTTTATGTGTTTTTTCTATGCATTTCAGCATGTAGAAAAGTGTTGTGAAAATAGCATAAGTAGTTGTATCTTATGACAGTATTTAGGTTTAGTTTATGATGCTCTCTTTCTCTCCTTCATCTGATTCTTTTATTCCAAGGTACTGCTTTCATTTGTCTTCTAACTGTTTGGTCATAAGCTGTAGCCTATTGGTTTAACCACCAGTTGTTTGGACCAATTGGCTCTGAAAGTTTTTAAGGTGGGATTTAAATGTTGAGGAAAGGAGATGCTAGGATTCTGAGTTGGAACCTATAATGATTTGTGTGTTTAACTTTCAATATAGTTAAACTCATGAATAATCATTTTTTTTAATTATTATTGCATTCTTAAGCTTATATTTAGGTCTGTCAAGGTAGTACGACTGAAGTAACTTTGTGAATCTAACCTTCTCCATGGTCGGATCCATGAGATACTTAAGAAACAGGGCTGATTTAGCCACAAGAAGCCTCATGCTGGGAGCCTGGGCAAATAGTTCTGTAAGAGGCAACTCTGTAGCTGAGTTCTTGCAGACTTGGCATATTGGATTCAAAGAAGCAATGAAAGGGAAACCTGGGATCAGTGGAAGCCTTCATTTCTACTGTATTTTATTCCTTTAGAATTTCTTAAATGTCAGTTGTTGATGTGGTGATCCTCCAGGAATGTAAACTTTACTGTATAATTTAGGATTTACAAATTTGTAAATGGACTGTTATAATGATTCTTTTAAGTTCAGTTCTTTCTCGTATTTAGTTAGTATAGGGCCACCACAGCTGGCCCTTTGTTTTCTTTGTAATACAACAGTATTATGGTAAAACGACTTGGCATGAATTGGGCTAGACTTGCATTGAGGTCCGACATTGGGGCTCATTTGAGCAAGTTTGGGCCCAGGCAAATGAGGCCTGGGCTTTGAACCCTGCAGATGGATTCAATTATAAAGTTTTTTTTACTGCAATAGAAAATATGTTATTATATCCAGCTCGGCCATGCATGTAATTTTAATTTATTAGAGCTAATTTCCAAATCAGTTTTTGTATCAATTTTTCGTAAGTGCCACTTGAATTGAATCTTCATTTTTCAATGCTGGGTTGTTTGGAAATTAAGCCCAACATGGGCTGTGCGTTTTAGGATTTGTAGTTGTAATCCGGGCTTTCTAATTTTGGGCCATTCGTGAGCCCCAGTTTTTCAGCTCAAAGCTGACTTGTAGCTGGGCCATATCTGGCCCATTTCTCTTCACCCAAAACGTCTTAACAACCTTCCTCTTTAATTAGTTGGCCTTTGTTGAATTAAGTCCTAAATAAGAGTATTCTAGGTGACCTTGAATAATTAAGCCCTCTTGTAAAAGGAATTCATTTGAGGTATGCCATGTTAAACGAAACTCTTAAGCTTATGGCCCTCGTATTAGTTTCATAAGTTAGACCTAACAAATATCAAATACTCGTAGTTTGCTTTAGGCTCGATTTAGGCTAGTATTGTGATTATGTATACGTTCGCGTAACATAACTGCAAATTTAATTCTAAAATGACTCGAGGGATGCGTTCGCGCAACTTCAACTGAACTTTTCTTAATAAAATAAACAAAGCGTTATAATTGTGGACACGTTCGCGTGACATGATTTTTGACGCGCCAAAAGAGATGAGTATACGTACGCGCAACTCGATTCTTTAATTACTGTCACGACCCAAAAATCCCTCCAAAGGAGTCGTGATGGCACCTAGTCTCTAAACTAGGTAAGCCTAACATTTACTGAAATAACATTGATATTTATTAACTTCAAATGAAATTTCTCTAAATAATTTACAATTCCCAAAACTGGTAGTACAAGTCATAAGCTTTTTTAAGAGTAGTTATACAAATAAATACATCACTGTTCCGAACAAAAGGAACATATGGAAATAAGTACAATTGAAGGTGACTCCGAGGACCGCGAACGCTGCAGCAGGTTTACCTTGAGTCTCCACCGCAACGAACAGCTACTATCGACCAAAAACCTGGATCTGTACACGAAATGTACAGAAGTGCAGTATCAGCACAACCGACTCTATGTGCTGGTAAGTGCCTAGCCTAACATCGGCGAAGTAGTGATGAGGCTAGGGCCAGACTACCAAATAAACCTGTACAATATAGCGTACAAAATAATAGGAAGAAGATAACAATGATGGCGAACAATGATCAACCAGTGATATAAATAGCAGGCAACAAGAATACCATAAATGCTTCTCAACAAATAATAAATACAAGTGCAATCAATTAATCGAGTCGTTCAAATATAAATCTTTCACCTGTAAATCCTTCAAGTAATAATCTCTAAGATAATATGCTTTTCAATAAATATATTTCCTTCAAATAAGTATCTTCCAAGTAAGCATCTTTCGAATATAATTCTTTCGAGGAAAGGTCACCTTGTGACGCCTCATTTCATAATCATAAATAATATAGGTCTCAGCCCACTTTCATATTTTTTACGGCACCTCGTGCCCACATATTTCTGTCTCATATTGTACAACAATAACCTCATATTAATCAGTTCATAGGTCCCATAACCCAATACAATTAAGAATGTTCAAAGAACCTCATTCACTAACATAAAGTAGAGTATAGCTCCCAACCCAAATAGGAAATCAACAAGAAAAGATGAAGTTATTTTTTTGAAATCATTTGATAAAGAAAATACCCTTTTAAATTAAAGTATAATATCGAATGAATTATTACCTTTAATACGAGAAATCAATAAATCAAAACATAGAAGAAATTCCTTTTTAAGTAAAGTACAACCTCAAACGG
>NW_017691006.1:0-719 GCF_001879085.1 Nicotiana attenuata
TGATAATTCATTTTGCAAAATATTTTTTAGGCACATTGCTGACCCAAACTAAATATCACATTTCAGCTACTAATGCTCCAAATTGAATAAAGTCCATGATGGACATAGTCTATGGAACGCATGAAGCGTAATAGACTAATCGGTTCCAAAGATAAAACTCCTTGAAGAAAGAGAGGAGCAAATGTTCAAGATGGTCATAATAAGGAGGCAAGTGCTATATAAGAGCACCATGACATAACACTTCATAAGACCTCTTGGGAGAGGCTCGGGTACCTGAAAATAATGAGATCTCGATAAGTTATGTCTTTATTGACTGATGATGGAACCGACGTTAAATGATCGTCAACAATGTTGTTGATATAATGTGGCGCTCAATACTATTAATGTTGACGAGGATCTTGAGCTCAAATCTGTCATGGAATTTGGACAGATAAATGATTGGCCAAATGAAAAATATGAAGTTTGGACGAATAGTCCCAACAACTCAGAGTATAAAGGCTATATGGAGATATTGAAATATGATTAGTATTATATTGCAAAAGAAATCCTTGATATAGATTTGTTTATTCTAACAAATATTGTCAAGGTTTTGTTGTTTATGCAAATGCAGGCATTTATTGAAGTCTGTTCTTCAAACAATCTATTTGTATGTGAGGAATTGTCATATTATCATTTCACAAGATGTGTGACTTTTCTTTGAAGAGAAGATTCCAATAATA
>NW_017691006.1:5183-5644 GCF_001879085.1 Nicotiana attenuata
ATGCTCAATATAGCTAACCATGGTATGAGAAAAACTCCAAATGAAATTTGGTATGAGGTGTATTATTTAATATACAACAACACTTGTACGCATCTAGCCAACAAGTTATGATACATTCTCCCCATCACAATTGATTCATGGTCAGGAACCAAATATTTCCATCTAGAAATATGGATGTACTATATGATTTAATTGTGCTACCACAATGCACAAAGATTGGTCCCCAAAGAAGATTGGGGATATGTGTTGGTGATCCCAACATTAGTGGGAGAAAATGAGCAGCTGGAAAAAGTAATACATGGAATGAATTATTATGAGTATACTTAGATCCTCGTAGAAGAAAATATGAACTTGAAGTTCAAGTGATAATTCATTTGCAAAATATTTTTAGGCACATTGCTGACCCAAACTAAATATCATATTTCAGCTACTAATGCTCCAAATTGAATAAAGTCCATGAT
>NW_017691007.1:0-762 GCF_001879085.1 Nicotiana attenuata
CCAAAAAGAAAGAAGGGATTGCCTTAACATACCTGGAGTAGCGAAAAATTCGTATTATATTCTTTGAAAAGTTTGTACCGTATTCCTTTATAATCGCAAAATATCACGTTGCTACGGTGCTAAGAAATCTTGTTGGAATTGTTTTGTTTCAAGATCAATATTCGGTCTTGTTGGAGTGAGATTTCCTTCCGTTCTTGAAAAGGCTTGGACTTAGCATGGAAGCTTATAAGCTTACTTTGATTAAATTAAGGCTAAAGAAGACCACAATCCAAACCTTTATGCCTTGGTAGATTTATACGTAAGTGTCATACCTATGGCACTTTAGATGCCACCGTTCTTATTATAACATGAGTCATTTCAATTTGCAAGGGGGATGCCACCTCATGCAATATAATTGATGAGTGATATCCCATTATTAAGAATTCCATTATCCAATAATTAATTCCTTAATTAATTGGGTAATATCCCATTATCCAATAATTAAACAATCCCCCGCATAATTAAGAATTACCTCAAAATACTTAAAATATTACTCACTTTTCACATACCTTATACACCTTACTATCATGGTCATATGGTACCTTGTATGGCACTAGCCCATAAATACCGAGTATTTTAGCTCGGGCCGTATTTTATCCCAACATGCCAAACTTGGAC
This sequence comes from Nicotiana attenuata, assembly GCF_001879085.1. Classification (NCBI taxonomy): domain Eukaryota; kingdom Viridiplantae; phylum Streptophyta; class Magnoliopsida; order Solanales; family Solanaceae; genus Nicotiana; species Nicotiana attenuata. Next base: position 658 of record NW_017691007.1, read on the forward strand.
GAAAATTCATTTTCTTTGACTTGCTTCCCCTCTCACCTTCACGAATTTACTCATTACTTGTTTGTAAATAGCATAATCCTTATATTCTCCAAACTAATCTTTTCC
>NW_017691007.1:5221-5644 GCF_001879085.1 Nicotiana attenuata
ATATATATATATATATATATATATATATATATATATATATATATATACGCGTATATAACGCCATCTGGTCGTGGGTCAATGTACATGAATGCAATTCATGAGAAGTACGTCAATAAAATCTTTCGGAGTGTCATAAGACCATTTTGCCTTTGAATAATACCTTAAAGTAAAATTTATCAACTTACATATTTTCTGAGACTCATGAGCAGATGATAGAATAATATGATACATGGGGAATCAAGAACATAAGTATCTCTAATATTTCTATAAATAGAGTCATTTATAGAAATTGTGCATTTGCTCGTTTCGTTTGTATCGTATGGATCATGCCAAAAAGAAAGAAGGGATTGCCTTAACATACCTGGAGTAGCGAAAAATTCGTATTATATTCTTTGAAAAGTTTGTACCGTATTCCTTTATAAT
>NW_017691008.1:0-702 GCF_001879085.1 Nicotiana attenuata
ATCTCTAACAGAGTAACTTTGCTGAGAACTTGTTTGAGTGATTCACTCAATGTTTGACGGACGTGCTGCAAGTAACCTACATAAGTCAAAAACTGTTATTTATAAATAGTATTGTTATATTTTTTGTGCATAATGAAAAGGAGTATAGACATGACAAACCTCGATTTAAATTTAGTAGACTGTGGCAACGTAGAGTTTATCCATATCTTTGTCTGAAACCAACAGCTACGCACAAAGTGATTGCCTATGTATGAAAAGAAAAGTAAGTAGTGAATCTGAGCGGCAGCTGACTTAAAAATCTGTCTTTGGTTAAAGGTTTGTAAAAATTGAGTATTGTTAAGAAATATTGTAGGCATAAAAATATTTATTCACTAAGCCGGGAAAAAAACATGTAAATATACGGTATACCTCGATATTTATGAGGTTTCATATGACTGAAAAACAACAATCAACGGTCTCATCGGCCGATTCATTCAAGTAATGTTGAATTTGAGCCACATGTTCGCTCCATAAGGTTGCCACAATCCTGTTCCTCCTATACGTTGCATAGTAAGGTTAATATAGACATATATAGGTAAGCTATCCATTAAAAAGTATTAAAATTTTCAATTACTGACTGATCATCTTCGAGTACAATATTAATAAACACACTTTCGTACGTCTCCGTTGCTTGTAGGTCTTAACATACTTCATACCATTAAT
>NW_017691008.1:4794-5644 GCF_001879085.1 Nicotiana attenuata
TAATTTTTTATAAAGAATAGCGTCCAGTTCACTTGGATAAGAACAGTCAGCATCCGCAAGTGAATTCTACACCAAAATTCATAGGTTAGAAGTATTTTTATAGTTAATCATAATAAGTTTTGTAGTATACCTCAAGGGAGCTTTCCTTAAGTTCTTTTGCGGACCTCCCTATAAACTGCATAGCCTCTCGATTCCAAAGCAACAATGAGATAAAAGCGGTTCCATCCATAACTCGTACTTGAAACCTATACCTGCAACTCAATTTTGATTAAACTTATGGTTTTATTTTAATATATAAAATTTTAAATAAACATAGATAGTAATTACCCGTGAGTACATGAAAATTGATCTTCATTGCATTTCTTACAAAAGTATTTATTTCTAACTTTATCAACCTTTCGACTACACTTGTTGCATGCCAAGTATGACCATCCCCGGTCAAGTTCCAAACTTACCAATTCTGCCACAATCCAACAGCTACTTTCCTATTTAAAAAAAACAAAAGTTTATTATAAATGCAAAACAGAAAACATAAAGTAAATATAATTGACAAAGTTAATTAAACTCACTTGCGTGCACTGAACTAAATCCCTAATAGTTTTAAACTCTACAATTCCTTTGTCTAACTCATCTCTAACAGAGTAACTTTGCTGAGAACTTGTTTGAGTGATTCGCTCAATGTTTGACAGACGTGCTGCAAGTAACCTACATAAGTCAAAAATTGTTATTTATAAATAGTATTGTTATATTTTGTGTGCATAATGAAAAGGAGTATACACGTGACAAACCTCGATTTAAATTCAGTAGACTGTGGCAACGTAGAGTTTATCCATATCTTGTCTGAAAACCA
>NW_017691009.1:0-5644 GCF_001879085.1 Nicotiana attenuata
ATTTTCAAAATAGTTAGGTTTATTTGCCCGAACTACGCCGGTTTGATTCTCACCGGATGTGAGATACGTAGGCAACCTTCATCGGGTCCAACCTCCCTTTGCAAAAATAGCCCAAAATGCCAAAATTTTAATTTCGTCGGGTGACGCTATTCTTGTCAAAAATAAGCCGAATGTCCCCAAAAGGGCGCCGGAAAGCTGTTATTGCAAGAACAGCCACCCTGAGTCATTTTTAAATGGTTTGCGGATACAGCCTTAAAATCTTCCTCCTAGAAGTGCTGAAAGGCCATATTTGCAAATCCAGGGCCTGCTTTCTAAATAAAGAATTTTTGCACAAATAGCCATTTTTTCAAAATGAGTCATTAAAATCCCCTAATAAATGTGCAGGATGGATTCAAGTAACATCGAAACCTTCTCAGTCCTGAGCGAGATCCCTTTGAAACTTCACATGTGGTGGCATGATTTGGGAAAAGGAAGCAGAGATACCGTGGTCAAAAGTTTGGGTGGTCTCGTTGATTTGCTAAACATCCAACCCAGGAGAGATATTATTGAGGCATTGATACCATTCTGGGATCCGACCCGTAATGTATTCCGGTTTTCAGATTTTGAACTCACACCTACATTGGAAGAGATTGCCGGATACGCCGGTCTCAACGGGAACCTCCGAGGTAGATACCCATTAGCCCCACGACCGGTAACCCTTCATAGGTTCTTGGATTTGTTGAACATCAGCCGGGATATTCAAGACCCGTATCTAGCGGAAGGGTGTTGTACATTGCATTTCTTATATCACCGGTATGGTAACCCCAAAGGTTTCGAGGAACCCAACACAGGATTGACACATGCTGGAAATAAAGACAAATGGGAAGCCCGACGGGGATTAGCCTTCATGGTAGCCTTTTTGGGAGTGGTAATTTGTCCAAGAAAGGACGGTCACATAGACCTTGGCCTGGTAGGGATGCTAGATGTTGCCATGAAAAAACCTACTAGCACAGTAGTTCCCCTGATTGTAGCAGAAATGTACCGAGCTTTGACCAAATGTCGGGAAGGGGAGAAATTCTTTCAAGGTTGCAATTTGCTCTTGCAATTGTGGATACAGGAACACCTCTGTCACCGCACAGGCTATATGAACTACGGTTTAACTAGAGTGAGTTGTATTGCAGAATTCGAGACCCGGGTGACAGGTATTGAGTTCCCTGAGGGTACTGAGGCCTGGTCGTCATGCTTAAGATCCCTGACCGCAGATAAAGTTGAATGGGCTTATGGATGGCTTCCTGCTGCTGAAGCCGTATACACATCAGCAGAGGTCTCTTATATTCTTTTGATGGGTATTCGAAGCATACAGCCTTATGATCCTTACCGAGTTCTGCCACAATTTAGAAGATTCCAGACAGTGCACAACGATGAAGACCTGAGTGGGAAAGTCATCGAGTTAGGCCCGAAAGATGCATTCCCTGAAGGCAGAATTCGAAAGATATGGAATGAGTGCAGGTACCTTGAACCCAAGACTATAGTACAGGACCGAGCCAGAGGTGAGGTAGATCCCAAATACTTGGTCTGGTTTGGTAAGAGATTTCAAATCCCTGAGAGACCCGCCAAAAGGCCACATGTACAACAATTCACTAACGAGGCCCAGGTGCAATGGGATTGGTTAGCCAAGGAAAAGGAGTACAGGGCTCGAATAGGAGCATTGGAAAAATAGGTTCAGGAGCTCCGGTTTGAAAACACCCTGTAAGCCGCAGCTGATGAAGGTGATAAAAAGAAATTGACCCAGGAGAATGAAGCTCTCAAAGCCCAAATTCAGCAAATGAAAATAGATGCCAGGAATCGGGAAAGAAGTCTATCCGACGAGAGATTGATAAAAGGGTTGAAGAAGCAAGTCTTGGACTGTCAGGAAGGATTGGAAAAATCCGAAGGGAGCATGGCAAGACTTCGGGCACAATAGGCAAAGAAGACTGAGGAAAGAGCCCAATTTGTACAACAAATGAAAAAGAACTATGAGGGAACCATTGCCAACATGAAAAGAAAAATGAATACTCTTGAAGAAAAGGCAGCTCGGCGGGACAAAGAATTTCAGGCCGACAGAGAACAGTGTTATGGGTTAATCGCTGAGATGGAAAAGGAAATAAAATTGTTACAAGACCTTCACCTCCAGGATTCTCAGGTTCTAGAGGCTCGTACTCAGCAGATAAGTCGGCTACTCCAAGAAAAGGGCCAAATCAGGGAAAGAATCAGAAAACATTGCCAACTATATTGTCATGAAGTGCCAGGCTGGTGAGCGGATGGGTCGTACCACGTTCTTTGCCTCCGTGATGATATTTGTTCGCCAGGTCATGAATGATCTGGATCAGTTGCAAAAGGGTCTCGCACGCAGGCCCGCGGCGATGCTGAGAGATGCCCCGCGGGCCCCAGGATATGAAGCTTTGATGTATTCTTAGATAGTCGAGTCTGTATTTCTGTGTTTGAGTCTGGTTTTTGTACTTTCCTTTTCGAGAAAGAAAAACAAATAGTCTAATAGCTTTGTAATCGCAGTTATTATTAATGAAAATTTAAAAATTCCCAAAAAATTGTTTCTTTATTTCTTGCATTTATTTGCAAGAACTACGCTTGGTCTGATTCACGTGGGGTCGTGATACGTAGGCAATCTCCATAGGATTTGACCATAACTAAATTAAAAAAAAAAAGTGAGAAAAACAAGAAAGGAAAGAAAAACAAAAGAGAAAACAAAGAAACAAAAGGAAATAGGAAACCAAATAAAATCAAACAAGAGAAAATAAAAGAGAGCAAGAGAAAAGGAAAGAGAAGAGTGGAAAAATAATTTTGAGGAAAGGAGCGAATAGGAACAAGGAAAACCAAGGTAAGAGTGAAAAGAAAGAAAAGAAAAAGAAGAAAGAGAAAGGGGAAGAGAAAGTTTGCAATTGGCAAGTAAAGAAAATGGAAAGCCGGGATGACGCATGCGACTGAGCAAAGGCACAATAGAAATGGTTAACTGCTTAGGTGCATTCACTCCTCAATGTGCGGTTATCTATCTGTTAATGCTCTAACAAAGTTGTTGTTGATGAGTCCAGGCAAGTGGTTAAGTTGACTGGCATTCTGGAAACCCATCCCTACAACACCCGCTCTAAGGATAAGTCAAACATGGTCAACCAGGAATTGGAAGCAAGCATTGTCAACCCATATAGGGAGGAGGAAGTAGTGGACGTTAATGCAATGAAGGAGGAGATGTATAAACTGAAGCAACAAATGGCCGAGATGTACCAGGCCTGGTCGAAGGGACATCCACCACCAGCCTATCCTGCTAACCCCACCTACCTCCCACCACTAGCTCAGCCTCAAGATCCTCCCACAGTGAACTCATCGCCGGCTTTCCCTACTTACCAGCAGTACTACGGAACCACCTCTCAAACACCACCACCTCCACCACCCAAACAAATTCCATGCCCTCCACCACCAACTACTTCTGTGTTCGTGGTTCCCCCACCTGCCCCACTACATAGGTCTTCTAGCGAACCTTTGTTCCAAATCCATGATAACCAGTATTACCCACCCGAAGCCACTTTCAAACCACCGGAGCCATGCCCTTACACTTCCCGCCTTGATCTCTTAGCTGAAGAAGAAAAGCCTCCCGAAAACCCTGAGCAAGAAGAGATGATACGGAAGGCTAAGAGCTTAGAACATTCATTCCGAAATATGCAGGGGCTCGGAGGACAAGTGAGTGTAGCCTACAAGGACCTGTGCCTGTTTCCTGATGTCCAGTTGCCAGCAGGATTCAAGCTACCCAAGTTTGACCTATATGATGGCCATGGTGATCCGGTGGCCCACTTAAGGGGGTTCTGCAGCAAGATGAGAGGAGCTGGAGGAAGGGATGAGTTATTGATGGCTTACTTTAGTCAAAGTCTAAGTGGAGCAGCTTTGGAGTGGTACGCACGATAGGATCATGCCCGATGGTACACTTGGGACGATCTGGCCCAAGCATTTGCATGTCATTTTCAGTACTATCTTGAAATTGTCCCGGACCGTCTGTCACTAACTAAAATTGAGAAGAAGCCCGGAGAAAGTTTTAGAGAGTATGGTTTTCGGTGGAGGGAGCAGGCGGCAAGAGTCGATCCTCCAATGAAAGAGAACGAGATGGTTGATTATTTCCTACAGGCTTTGGAGCCAACCTATTATGGTCATCTGGTGTCAGCAGTGGGAAAAACTTTCAACGAGGTCGTGAAAATGGGAAGTATGGTGGAAGAGGGTCTCAAGTCTAACAAGATTATGAGCTATCAGCAATCAAAGCAACTACTCAGGCTATCCAGAGCGGCACTGGAGGAGTATTGGGAAAGAAGAAGAAAGAAGAGGTTGCAGTAGTGGAATCGAGAGCTTGGTCCAGAGGTCCATCACCGTATTATCACCAACCTCGCCCTCACCCCCAAACCTACCCACACACCCTATATGGCCCACCGCAGCACTATTACCCACCTCCTGTCCCCAATTTCTCTGTCCACCATGCCCAAACATACCCCCAACCTCCTACCCACGCACAATGGCGCACACCCACCCCACAAAATACTTACTCAGCTCAAAATACCTACCCTCCCCCAAGAATCAACAGAAATCCCGCTAGAACCGGTTTTCGACCTAACCCTGCATTTAAGAATGATAGGTTGCAAAAGAAGAAGACTTTCACTCCCTTGGGTGAATCTTACACTAGCTTGTACCACAGATTAAGGCAGTTGGGCATGCTGAGTCCGATTGAACCCAAATTGCCAAATCCTCCCCCAAGGAATCTGGACCACTCTGTGAGTTGTGAATATTGCTCAGGTGCGCCGGGACATGACACAGAAAAATGTTGGCACTTGAAAACGGCCATCCAAGAGCTCATTGATACCCGCCGAATTGAAGTGCAAACCCCAGAAGCGCCTAACATCACCCAAAACCCATTAGCAACTCATCACGAGACCCATATGATCGAGCTAGTCCAAAAGGGAGAGAATAAGAAGCCGTCACAAACTGTAATGATGATCAGGGCTAGTGAAGATAGATCAAATGAGAAACTAGCAAAGGAGGGAGCATTGATCAAGGTAGGAGAAACAGTTGGCAAACCAGTTGTAGTGATGAAGAAAGAGCTTTTGAGCAGTGTTGCAGAAAAACAAGAACCAGTTAAAGTGGTAGGGTCGGGGGCGGCTGTCAAGCCCGTTGTGATTGTTAACGGGGCTCGCACAGAGCTGGTTGTCATCAAGCCAGTGACTCAGCTACCAGTAATCAGTGAAAAGGCCGTCCCATGGAATTACGGCCGAGTGACAGTGATGTATCAGGGAAAGGAAGTTAAGGAAGAAGTTTGTGAAACCCATGGACTGACTCGCTCGGGAAGATGCTTTGCTCCTGACGAGCTGAGAAAGGCCAAACTCACCAAAGATAATCCAGTATCAGTAAAGAAAGCTGTAACTGAAGAAGAGGCAGAAGAATTCTTGAAGAAGATGAAGGCACAAGAGTATTCCATTGTAGAACAGTTGAGAAAGACCCCGGCGCAAATCTCTTTGCTATCATTACTGATCCACTCAGATGAGCACCGCCAGGCATTGATGAAAATTTTGAATGAGGCCCACGTTCCCGATAAGATTCTGTGACCATTTAGAGAAATAGCAAACAGATATTTGAAGTC
>NW_017691010.1:0-311 GCF_001879085.1 Nicotiana attenuata
ACATAGGGCGTCCATTCCCTAGTCGCCTTTTGCCAACATATGGCTCCAATCCCTAGTCGAGATTTTTAGACATAGGGCCTCCGTTCCCTAGTCGCCTTTTTTGCCAACATAGGGCTCGAATCTCTAGTTGAGATTTTAGACATAGGGCCTCCATTCCCTAGTCGCCTTTTGCTAACATATGGTTCCAATACCTAGTTGAGATTTTAGACATAGGGCCTCCATTCCCTAGTTGCCTTTTGCCAACATATGGTTCCAACCTCTAGTTGAGATTTTAGACATAGGGCCTCCATTCCCTAGTCGCCTTTTGCCAA
>NW_017691010.1:5329-5644 GCF_001879085.1 Nicotiana attenuata
CCATTCCCTAGTCGCCTTTTGCCAATATAGGGCTCCAATCCCTAGTTGAGATTTTTAGACATAGGGCCTCCATTCCCTAGTCGTCTTTTTTGCCAACATAGGACTCCAATACCTAGTTGAGATTTTAGACATAGGGCGTCCATTCCCTAGTCGCCTTTTGCCAACATATGGCTCCAATCCCTAGTCGAGATTTTTAGACATAGGGCCTCCGTTCCCTAGTCGCCTTTTTTGCCAACATAGGGCTCGAATACCTAGTTGAGATTTTAGACATAGGGCCTCCATTCCCTAGTCGCCTTTTGCCAACATATGGCTCCA
>NW_017691011.1:0-5644 GCF_001879085.1 Nicotiana attenuata
CCAAGAGTGATTCTGCCAAAGGAGCATGGAGGATTGGGCATAAAAGACCTAGCATTGCACAACAAGAGCTTGCTAATGAAGTGGCATTGGAGGTATAACATTGAGAACACTGGGATGTGGAAAGATGTGATCATGGCAAAGTATGGGGTGCAGAGTCAATGGTGCACCAAACAGAGCAGGTTACCGCATGGCACTGGTCCCTGGAAGCATATCTCAAGCCTATGGGGTGAATTCCAGCTCAACTATTCAATAAAGCTAGGGAATGGAGCACATGTATCATTCTGGAAGGATAAGTGGTTAGGCAACCAGACTCTGAAAGAAGACTACCCAAATTTATATCTCATAGCTAGCAATCAAAACTCCACATTGGGTCAAATATGGCACAACAACTCATGGGACCTACAAACAAGGAGAAACTTACAGGACTTGGAGCTAAATGACTATCTGGAGCTTCAATCTAAGCTAGCAGGGGTCACTATCAAACCTCGAGAGAGAGAGAGACAAACTATTATGGGATGGCCAACATGATCAGATATTCACTGTCAAGAAAGGTTATGCACACTTGTGCTCGAACAAGGAGTTGATTGACAACTGGCCATGGAAACTCCTCTGGAGAACTGAACTTCCACCTAAATTAATTGGCTTCACTTGGATAACCTTATATGAAGCATGTCTCACTCAAGATAATCTAAGTCGAAGGAACATCTACATAGTGAATAGGTGCTACATGTGTCAGATGAAGGCAGAGAGTGTGAGGCATCTTTTTCTCCATTGTGCAGTTGCAGCAGATTTGTGGAGTATGTTTTTCTCAATTTTTGGACTAGCCTGGGTCATGCCTAATAGTATTAAAGAAGCCTACGAAAGCTGGTGCTCTTGGAGAGTTGGCAAATCCATAAAAAAAACTTGGCTCTTGATCCCGCTTCTATTTTCTGGTGTATATGGACTAAAAGGAATAGCAAATGTTTTGATGGGATATCAACTCCAAACCATGCTCTTAAAGCTAAATGTTTATCGAACCATTTTACTTGGCTTAATCAGGCACCTGTATCTAGTTGTGATCATTTTTTGGACTGTGTCTGCTCCTTAGTTTTAACATAGGTTTATTTTTGTTTTTGTTTATGAGCAGACACACTCTATTTACTTGTACTCTCTTTTGCCATGCATCTTCTTGATGCTTTTAATGAAAGTCTCTTACTTCATCAAAAAAAACTGTGACAAGGAATATTCACTAATTGCATCCTCAGTTGCGGAAACATAAAAAATTACTAAGTAAAATGTCTCCCATATGATCCTTCTCAAAAAAATAAATAAAAGTCTCCCATATGACTTACTCTTCTGGTTTTCTCTCCCATATGACTTACTCTTCTGGTTTTCTCTCATGGAGTTAATTCCTTCCCTCTTCTCCCTCTCGCAACCGCTCCTTTCACTACCTAAACCAGTTTAATTCTTAATTCTACAGGTCATGTCTCAATAACAATGCTGCATTAGCAGTCAGTATAAATTTATTGAAAATCAAAACAAACACACGCACCACCTCAAAAGTCCAAACCAAAAAGTTAAATCCACAAGGAACCATCAGACGCTATCTAAAAGTTAGTGACTGCTTTTAAGTTCCATGAAAGTCAGTGAATCCACTTATAGAAGGGCAGATCCGCGCGATGAATAAGAAACAGCAAATCAACTAAAGAGTAAAAGCTCCGCAGGAAAGCAAACAAATATTCATGCAAAAACAAACATGATATATACTCAACGAAACTTAAAGCAAACAGAATACTCGTAATATATAAAAGTAACGACTAACGATCAAACGAGTCTATAATCGTACGACACGTGAATCTACTACACAGAAAATTCAGATCCATGATGAATGATAAGCGGTGAACTAAAAAAAGGACCAAAAACACCATAGGAACTCAGAAAATAATAATTCATGTAAAGAAACAGCAGAAAAAAACAGCGACACACTCAATCTTACTGTGTGTCTGTGTGTAACAGAAAAATACCTTGTTTGTGACCAGCGCCTTTATCGACGGTGTGACACTGAGCGCACTTGGTTTTGAAGATTTTCTCTCCGGCTTTGGGATTACCTGCTGGTGCTTCCTCGAACGTTGCCATTTTTTTCTGATTTCCAATAAGCAAAAGCAAATTGAGAAGTAGCAAAATGAGAAGTTCAGTTTCGAGGTTCAGGCGAAATAAAAAGGGAAATTCTTCAGGGTTTTGGAGAGGTTTCTAGAGCTTTCTGATTCAACGAATAGAGCCTTTTCGGGTTAGTGAAAATGCAAAGTGGAACGTGTCTCGGGGGCGGTGGCACGCGTCTCTTCTATTTTATAAGAAATGACAAAACGACCCCTCGCTTGCGTTTGCTGACTTTCCGTGCAAACCATGAATTAAGCTGAATTTTGTTTAACAAAAAAATGGAAAAGTGATACTATAGTATAGAAGACTTGTTGACTTATACTCCCTCTGTTTCACTTTATGCGAACATATTCCTTTTTTGGTCCGTTCCAAAAAGAATGGCTCATTTCTAAATTTAGAAATAATTTAGCTTAAACTTATAATTCTACCCTTAATGAAAAACTTTTATAACCATACAAATATTTTGGGCCCCTTTTTGACTTGTTTAGGACCACAAATTCCAAAAGTCTTCTTTTTGTCTTAAACTCTGTGCCCAGTCAAACAGGTTCACATAAATTGGAACGGAGGGAGTATAACTTTCAAATACCTATTTAACGGGCCGGGTTGACCCGTTTCCGGACCGGCCCAGACTTGTTGTAACCTGGACCGGCCTGGACCGGTAGTTAGGGGGCTGGGTGGGCTGGAATAGGGGGGTTAGGGGGTTGGTCCGTATAAAAAAAATTTCGATTAACCGGACCGATCAAACCTGATCAATGAAAAATACTGTTGAACCAGTTAACCTGCCCGGACCAGTTCAACGACTATTTTTAGAATTTTTTTAAAAAAAAGGGATATGACTGTTGGCAACGGTCAGCTTGAGATTTGGTTGTTGCCCAACGGGTTGATTTGAAGAATAGCCCTTTTTTGGGCAATTTTTTTTTTAAAAGATAACACTTTTAGTAATTACTAATTTAGCCTTTAAAAACTGTAGCTCTTCTTCATTTCTTCACTCTTCTCTCATTTCTCAAACTCAAATTCTCAATTATCATTCTCTCATTCTTCACCTAAATTGCGACCAACTATTTCGCGCTCATTTTTTTTTTGGAATTTAATTTATCGTATTATTTATTATTTGATGTTTGGACAATTGAACTTCAAACTTTGAACAATGGCGTTTCTTAGTGGTAACATTGGAGTTGCAAAAATCATCAAGTGTTCAATTTATTGCGGAATTCGGTGCACTCCCTCCTACTCTTTCTCTTATTTACTATTTTATTTGCATATTTAATTTTTGCTAGTAGTTAAATTTTCACAATAAGTTTAATGTTGCAAAAAGAGCTTGTAATAAGGTTGCTAATCGGGAAAATAGAAAAAGAGGTACTATTCAACATCTAGTAGTAATTTAAATGATTTTACACATGATTCTGAAACATCACCTGATAATAAATAGATTATGAACAATTACAAGAAGATAATGAATTAGAAGTAGAAGCTGAGACACCACTTACCCCTAGTAGTGTTGGAGTTGGTAGCAGGGGTGCTGGTCGTGGTGGTAGTAGTAGACCATCTGTAGCCCCGACTACTAATCGGAGAAAAAGAAGTAAGGTTTGGAAATTTTTTGACGAAATAGAGAGTACTGATATAGTTTGATACAAACTTTGTAAAGATGATTTTAAACATAAGACCGGAGGACAATTAGGGGGGACTGAGACACTTAGTAGACATATGAGAATTACTCATCCTATAGAATGGGGCTCTAATTTAGATGAAAATCAAGGAACTCTAAACCCTAGTACTGGACGACTTATGAAATATGATAAAATGAAGGATCGTGAGGAGTTAGCAAACATGATTGCTTTAGGTTGTCTACCTTTTTCTTTTGTTTCTTCATCATATCTTATTATGTATATTCAAAGGCTTTATAATCCTTTATTTAAAGGTATCCCTAGAAGTACTTGTAGATCTGATATCTTTAGACTTCATGGACAATATCAGACATACATACATTCTGACCACCTTCCTTGTAGAGTAATGGAAATGATTATTTGACAATTATATGTCATTGGATAGATAATAACTATTGTATGCAAAAACCTATTATCGCTTTTAAATATGATGAAGATCGAAGTCATACTGCTATCTTTATAAGTACTACTATTTGCAAAGTTGTTGAATTTTATAATCTTAAGAAAAAAGTACTGTGTATGTCTTTTGATAATGCTTCTAACAATAATGCCACAATTTTAATATTAAGACTGCATTTGCAACCACCACTTGACGAAAACTTTCATGTTAGGTATGCATGTCATGTTTATAATTTAATTGTTAAAAGTGGCCTTGATTTATTTTCAACTGAGATTACTCATGTTAGAAGAGCAGATGGTGTTATTCAAGGAAATAATAGACAATCTAGAATTAGGGAATTTAAGAATAAGTGTACCGAGCATAACCTTAACCCCAAATTCATGCCAGACAAAATTATTACAGATGGAATTATACATACTTATTTTTAAAATGTTGCTACAAATATAGATTGCCAATAACTGAAGTTGCTCATGCGCATTGTACTGATCCAAACCGTATGTTAACAACTACTACTTGGGAGGCCATTAATGATGTTGTTAAATTTTTACATAAATTTTATACAGCTACTATTGAGTTTTCTGGAGCATATTACCCTACTGTTACTATGGCTTTAGTACATATAGCTGAAATTTCTTTTCTATTCTTTGAATTTAAGAAGAAGGAAAAATATAAGGATGCTGTTGAAAAAATGCAAGCAAAATTCAAAAAATATTTCTTTCCAATTCCTCCGATTTACTTAATTGGTGTTGTTTTAAATCCTTCTATTAAGATATATGATTGTCACCAATTAATTAATGCTTTATATACTTATATGGAGATTGGACCAACTGACACCCCAGATATATATTGTTGTATGATCAAGCTACATGATTATTTACAACAATTGTATAATTATTATACAAATATAGTTGATGATGCTGCTCTTAATGTAGGTAATGTTAATCCCACTATGCATTGTACCACTTCCACTGCATCTACTACTATGGATGATAATGAAGGCCTTGATGGTTTTAATATTTGGTCTACATTTACTACCACTCGAACCAGTAGCAGGAACATTGATGAACTTCAATTCTACTTGCAAAAGCAAAAAGAGCATCACACAAAGGAATTTTCATCGTTGGGATGGTGGCATGAGAATGAAAAGAAATTTCCTATTCTTTCCGCTATGGCTCGGGACGTGCTGAATGTGCCAATTTCAACTGTTGCATCAGAGAGTTCATTTAGTCAAGCAAGACAACAACTAGGAGACACCCGTCACTCATTGGGAAGCAATGTTTTGGAGGTTTTAGTATATTTCAGAGATTGGATTAGAACGGAATGAAGAAATCAGGGACGTGAAGATGTTGATAGACCAAAAGACGAGGAACTTGGAGATATATTAACACATGGTAACCCATCTGAATTTAACACTCCAGAAGATGGCCAAGAAGTTCATATTGAT
>NW_017691012.1:0-822 GCF_001879085.1 Nicotiana attenuata
ATCACTGTTATACGCCTAGGCAAGCCTACAGGGCGATTAAAATTCTGCAACTGTAAAACCATGTTTTTCTATCTGGAATTGCTCATATTCAACGGGTCTAAAATCAGTAGGCAAGCTTAATAGGTCTTTGATACTTTGGTCCTAATTCAATATTGTATACTCTCAGCTCACCAAGATATCATGTTCTAAGGTTTTTCTCTTAAACGGTTGTTTGAGACGTGCACTTATTTGTTTCTCCTTGCGGATTTAAAATGTGAGCCTTTAATTGTTCCCCCTTTTAAATGAAGTCCTACTTGTTTTGGTTGACACTTAGACTTTTCTCATTTGAACACCTTAGGAAGGTCTAGAACTACCCAAATTAGAGGTCCTAAATACCTCCAGGACCACAAAGAAGGGACGGGTAATGCTACGTCTTGCAATCGACTGAAATATTGCCATTTAGATTTTTTGCATCGGCTGAAACATCGCCTGCTTTATTTAAATTTCTGTCGGCTAAAATATCGCCATTTACATTTTTGCATCGGCTGAAACATCGCCTGCTTTATTTAAATTTCTGTCGGCTGAAATATCGCCATTTACATTTTTTGCATCGGCTGAAATACTGCCAAATCCTGCATTTCATGGGCTGAAATATCGCCAAAACTGTCCGAAGGCGTCATTGTTCGGGGGCATCATCCTCATAGCCCCGAGAACACCATTCCATGGCCCCGAGGACCCCCACTTTATATCCCTGCACATCATTATTCAAAGGCATCAGTGGTTCGGAGGCACCCATCATTAGTGGCCCCAAAGACGTCATCTCATAGCCCTGCGAATCCATTA
>NW_017691012.1:4710-5643 GCF_001879085.1 Nicotiana attenuata
AAGATCTTTGAGTTTAGTTTCTAACGCTTCAAACCGTTCGTCATTTGGACATTCCTACAAGAAGTTATGACCAAATTACTAAAGACATACCACCCAGTACTTTTGGCGGACAGCGAAGCGAGCTCGCTTCACCAAAGTAGACGCGGATTTTTGTCTGCCTTCGAATGCAATGGACAGTGAAGCGAGGAGACTTCGCTAGAGAGACGCGCCCACGTCCCAGCTCTTTAAAGCCAATTTAGGGTTCATTTTCCCTATTTCTTTGGACGAATTTGGGTCTCTCCACCCTCTCAAGACCTCAACCCTCCCATCTTCAAGGTAAGCAATCTCCATTAACTTGGTGTGAAATTCCATCATTCTTACACTACTATTGATGAAATCTACTCATAAAACACATAGATCTTCAAGAAATTCCTTCAAGAACTCAAAGGAGGGTTTTGCAAGATTTCTTCCAAAAGGTAATCCTACACCCTTAGACTTTCATATATGAATTTATTATGGGTATATGAGTGTGAATTAAGTATTGGGACTCTTGGTGTTGTGATTAGAAGCCATAAGTTCCTAATATAAATACACAACTATTATAGAGATTGAAAGATGTTTATTTAATGGAACTTTATTAGTTAAGGGTGTTGTTTACCTTATGGGTGATGAAGAATAATATTGATTATAACCATTTGAGACTTTAGAATTTATCCAAGAGCAAGAGAATCGGTTATTGGGTGTAGAAACACCATTAATAGGGATTATGAAGCTTTATACTCACCAAGTGTTTGATAAAATGCCTAAGTGACCAAAACATGGATATTGTTGCTAATTTGGAATCCCTTTGAATTGTATTGATATAGATTAATGTTGAAAGGGGTGGCGAATGTTGTATTACGCTCAAGAGAAGGAAGTTAAGGTATATGAGGCTAACTCTCTATGTTTGGGAAT
>NW_017691013.1:0-1902 GCF_001879085.1 Nicotiana attenuata
CAGGACATTGCAACCTCTCCTACTACGGAATTTTGAGGGTCCTCCTCAAAATTCTGCCCCAGTTTGATGGGTTGACGTTTATGACTGTTGCTCGTGCGGCGATCGCCTGAAATTACTTCGGAATTTTGAGTGTCCTCCTCAAAATTCTGCCCCAGTTTCCAATTACGGGGGGAAATGAAAATTTTATTGAATTGTGACCGAACCCATAGAGCTGCCTACATATCCCCTCTTAAACGGTAATCAGGTCAAGCGTAGTTCAATTTACATCATATAAGGAAAGCATAAAGATTACACATAGTAACGCTTGACTGCATCTGAATTAATCGGCTTTGGCTAGACTTCTCCGTCCATTTCTGCAAGTATGAGGGCTCCTCCTATCAAAACCCGATGAACCATTTATGGACCCTGCTAGTTGGGAGCGAACTTCCCTTTGGCTTCATCTTGATGCGGAAAAATTTTCTTCAACACCAGGTGCCTCGGTGTGAACTGTCTTGGCTTGACTCTTTTATTGAAGTCTCTGGACATTCTGTTCTGATAGAGTTGACCATGGCAAACTGCGTTCATTCTCTTTTCGTCTATAAGAGCTAGTTGCTCGAAACGACTCTTCACCCACTCTGTGTCGTTGAGCTCAGCTTCCTGTATGATCCTTAGTGAAGGAATTTCTACTTCGGCGGGGATGACGGCCTATGTACCATAAACCAGCATATAGGGGGTTGCCCCGGTTGATGAGCGGACTGTGGTGTGATACCCCAATAGAGCAAACGATAACTTCTCGTGCCACTGTTTATGCTTCTCTATCATTTTCCTCAATATTTTCTTGATATTATTGTTGGCAGCTTCTACGACTCCATTCATTTGAGGCATGTAGGCTGTGGAATTCCTGTGTCTGATCTTGAAGGTTTCACACATGGCTTTCATCAAGTCACCATTGAGATTGGAGCCATTATCAGTATTGATTGACTTTGGGATACCGAATCGACAAATAATCCGATCGCAGACAAAGGCTGACACGACTTTCTTAGTTACTGCCTTGTAAGATGTTGCTTCGACCCACTTGGTGATATAGTCGATTGCTACTAGGACAAAGTTGTGTCTGTTGGAAGCGGCAGGCGCGATTGGTCCAATGACGTCCATTTCCTAGGTGGCGAACGGCCACGGTGAGCTTGTTGTGTTGACCTCGCTTGGAGGTACCTTTATCATGTCTGCATGTATCTGACAGCGATGTCATTTTCAGACATACTGGATGTAGTATGTTTCCATTGTCATCCAAAAGTAACCAGCCCGGAGTATTTTCTTTGCTAAGACAAAACCGTTCATATGCGGACCGCAGGTCCCAGCATGAATTTCCTCTAGCAGCTTGGATGTTTCCCTTGCGTCAACACATCTTAATAGTCCCCAATTAGGAGTTCTCCTATACAGGATTCCTCCGCTATGAAAAAAGCTGTTGGACAAACTACGAAGTGTGCGTTTCTGAGTATGATTGGCAAGCTCCGGGTACTCTCCTTTTGCCAAATATTCCCTGATATCATGAAACCAAGGCCTTCCGTCTGCTTCCTCTTCAACATGAGCGCAGTAAGCTGGCTGATTATGAATTTTCACTGGAATGGGATCAATGATGTAGAAGACTCAGAGAGAGGAAGGGATTCGTAACAGTTTAAATACAATTCAACAAATATCAAAGCGGTAAAACATTTAGCACATTAAGCCCAAACATGTAACAAAATCAGATAAAGTCAAATATAACAATTAACTGAGCTCGAATTCTTGAACCCTGAACAAAAGTTCTGGGTTCTTGTCCCCAGCAGAGTCGCCAGAGCTGTCACACCTCCTTTTTCGCTACACCCCAGAAGAGGGTATAATAAAGGGAGTTTTTCCAATTAAAGGACAATCGAAACGGGATTC
>NW_017691013.1:4128-5643 GCF_001879085.1 Nicotiana attenuata
AAAAATACTAAATAAATTTGTAAAAATATATAAAAATTACCTTAGCTATATTTTAGCATAAATATGAAGATCCAATAAATGAATCATCAAAAATAATAATTTTGAACATAATTATTGGGATTTTATGGATGAAAAAGGGAAATAAATCAATTTAAAAACCTTTAAAAATTATGAAAAAATAATAAAACATTTGGGCATACATATATATGCATATATATGCTACTTTGAAAGTATTTTGCATATTGAAAATATATAGGAAAAAATTGGGTGTAAACAGTTGCCCCTCTTTACCCGGAAAGGATGAAAGAGTTTTTGGGTAAAGATATGATGGCCAATTTTGACCGAACGAAATGGTTTGAAGAGGATTAGGCCGCACCTTGGCTTCTGAGCTCCCTACATATCCCTGGTTTTAGAGGAATCAGGCCATATGTAGTTCAAGATCCATTGGCGGAGTATACCGATGAAGACATTTCAAGAACGGACGCAATATCTAGGGCTGGGTGAGTGGACAGTTTACGGGAATGGTTAGGTTCTGATATGGCTGTGGGAACTGGAGCGGGATCGCTCCTGTTGGGATAGCCGTTGCTCGCCGGTTTACCTACAAAAGCGATACAAGCATATATTGTGCGGAAATTTAGACATGATGCAAATTCCCGTTGGACCATGAATGCTGTCTTTAGGCGGTTAGGATGACGTCCTTAGACCATGATGTCGTGGGCCATGAAGCGTATAATAAAGGATTTGCAGGCCATGAAATGATGTTCTCGGGCTATGAGGATGGTGCCTCCGAACCATGACACCTTTGAATAATGATATGCAAAAGAATGAAAGAAATCCTCGGGACATGACATGGTGTTCTCGGGCTATGAAGAAGGTGCCTCCGAACGATGACGCCTTTGGATGGGTTGGTGATATTTCAGCCCATGAAGGATGCAGTAGCATGTGGTGATCTTTCAGCCGTGCAATGTGGCGATCTTTCAGCCGTGCAATGTGGAGATCTTTCAGCCGTGCAATGTGGATATCTTTCAGCCGTACAATGTGGCAATCTTTCAGCCTTGCAATGTGGCGATCTTTCAGCCGTGCAATGTAGGTGGAGACAGCGTTTAATCATTTAAGGCAGAATGGTAGCCTTATGCAATGCAAATATAGATAGAGGTAAAGCTTAACCTCGGAAGGCAGAATGGTAGCCTTATGCAGGTTGGAAGGCAGAATGGTAGTCATATGCAAGAAATAAACTAGCAAATGACAGTAGAGTTTCTTAACTGATAGCAGATTGCGGCGTGG
This sequence comes from Nicotiana attenuata, assembly GCF_001879085.1. Classification (NCBI taxonomy): domain Eukaryota; kingdom Viridiplantae; phylum Streptophyta; class Magnoliopsida; order Solanales; family Solanaceae; genus Nicotiana; species Nicotiana attenuata. The sequence continues at coordinate 5,413 of NW_017691013.1, forward strand.
TGATTACTGGGAGCATTGTGACATATGGAGCATTATGGGTGCGTGCTGATAGCAGATGTTGGTAAGTGCAATGGTTCAGAGAATCGCATTTTGATCTGGCGATACCGTCTGTATCATTGGGGTAGTGTTGCTAAACCAAACAGTTACAATAATAGACATGCACGATTTGTAAAGTATGCGTAAATGTATAATTAAAATAGTTTTAGATGAACAGCGTACTGTGACGCAATT
>NW_017691014.1:0-685 GCF_001879085.1 Nicotiana attenuata
ACTAAATAGCAAAAAGCTCTACGAAAGATTCTTCACTACCAGACAAACTGAAAGGAAGAAATGAATGGGCAGACATATGGCATTTCAAAATGATTAAAATTGGGAGACGTTTAGGCTTTATAGTTGATAGAAAAAAATGTAAGAGGCTTCTGAAGTTCCACAAGAGAGAAACGATTTTTTTATTTATGAATAGGTAGTAACGGTTGTTTACTTGATAATAAATTTTAGGTTTTACTAATACATTAAATTGGAAAGAAAAAATAAGTGGAAAAAAAGGCAAAAAATCCAAATAATAGATAAATATGAATGCTGAGCAATGAGAAGTGCCACATCACTTTTTTATTGCCCAACTTTATATATATATATATATACTAGTTAATTGATCCGCGCTTCGCGCGGTAAGATAATTCATTTTTTAAATTTAGTTGATATAAAATAGATAAAGAATTTATAGCACAAATAATTTCAAAAAAAAAAAAATGTTTAGTCTTAGAAATAGAGCAAGAAAAATGCACAATTCTTCATACCTTATCCATAAAGGGGTTTCAAGGAAGTCGTTTGGCATTCTGGAAAGAAACATTAGAACATAAAAATAAAAGAATGAATATAAATAAACTCAAACATAATGACCAAACATCATGAAAAAAACTTAATACGATAATATTCACGGAGACGGGCACAATTG
>NW_017691014.1:5108-5643 GCF_001879085.1 Nicotiana attenuata
TATATATATATATATTAGATTTTGATGTTCTCTCTTCCATTAAATAGTAAAAGTTTTGTTTTTCGAAAATTTACTCTCAAATATAATTCAACATGAAATGAAAAGTAAATAGAAATAGAAAAGGAAAAAGGAAATAAATGTCAATGCAAGTTGCAAAGCCTGTTGAGCGTTAATTGAATTACAATTTGGACAGATACTTCTTTTCATATTCATTTTTTTTATTGTTTTATAGTATAAGAAAATTTCAAGTCAGACACAATTTTTGGCCGACTCTGTGTCTTTCCAGGGTAGGGGTAAGACTGTGTACATCTTACCCTCCCTAGACCCCACTTGTGAGATTATACTGAGTTGTTGTACACAATTTTTGGCCAAATATATAGGCAACATTTGTTGTTGGTTTGCCTTCAAATGTTGGAGTTTCTGGTGTATGATAATCTATAAAACACAAAAGAACAAAATTAATCCGAACTCATCAGTAATAGCAATATCATAATTCAATATAATTACACATCCTAATATAAAGACAAAAACTAAA
>NW_017691015.1:0-2613 GCF_001879085.1 Nicotiana attenuata
CTTCTTGTTTGTACTTTGTTTGGTTTCTTATTTCCCTCTTTTTTCTTTTTCCCTCTTTTCTTTTCTTTCTTGTTTTTCATCTCTTTCTTTTCATTCTTCTCTCGTGTTTTCATTTTTTTTCATTTAGTTATGGTCGAATCCTATGGAGATTGCCTACGTATCACGACCCCGCGTGAATCAGACCGAGCGTAGTTCTTACAAATAAATGCAAAAATAAATGCAAGAAATAAAGAAACAATTTTTCGGGAATTTTCAAATTTTCATTAATAACAACTGCGATTACAAAGCTACTAGACTATTTGCTTTTCTTTTCTCGGAAAAGGAAAGTACAAAAACCAGACTCAAAAGCAGAAATACAGACTCGATTATCTAAGAATACATCAAAGCTTCAAATCCTGGGGCCCGCGGGGCATCACTCGGCATCGCCGCGGGCCTGCGTGCGAGACCCTTTTGCAGCTGATCCAGATCATTCATGACCTGGAGAACAAATATCATCACGGAAGCAAAGAATGTGGTACGACCCATCCGCTCACCAGCCTGGCACTTCATGACAATATAGTTGGCAATGTTTCTGATTCTTTCCCTAATTTGGCCCTTTCTTGGAGTAGCCGACTTATCTGTTGGGTACGAGCCTCTATAACCTGAGAATCCTGGAGGTGAAGGTCTTGTAACAATTTTATTTCCTTTTCCATCTCACCGATTAACCCATAACACTGTTCTCTCTCGGCCCGAAATTCTTTGTCCCGCGAGCTGCCTTTTCTTCAAGAGTATTCATTTCTCTTTTCATGTTAGCAATGGTTCCCTCATAGTTCCTCTTCATTTTTTGTACAAACTGGACTCTTTCCTCAGTCTTCTTTGCCCATTGTGCCCGAAGTCTTGCCATGTTCCCCTCGGATTTTTCCAATTCTTCCTGACAGTCCAGGACTTGCTTCTTTAACCCTTTTATCAATCTCTCGTCGGATAGACTTCTTTCTCGATTCCTGGCATCTATTTTCATTTGCTGAATTTGGGCCTTGAGAGCTTCATTCTCCTGGGCCAATTTCTTTTTATCACCTTCATCAGCTGCGGCTTGCAAGGTGTTTTGAAATCTGAGCTCCTGAACCTGTTTTTCCAATGCTCCTATTCGGGCCCTGTATCCTTTTCTTTGGCTAACCAATCCCATTGCACCTGGGCCTCGTTAGTGAATTGTTGTACGTCTGGCCTTTTGGCGGGTCTCTCAGGAATTTGAAATCTTTTACCAAACCAGACCAAGTATTTGGGATCTACCTCACCTCTGGCTCGGTCCTGTACTATAGTCTTGGGTTCAAGGTACCTGCACTCATTCCATATCTTTCGAATTCTGCCTTCAGGGAATGCAGCTTTCGGGCCTAACTCGATGACTTGCTCACTCAGGTCTTCATCGTTGTGCACTGTCTGGAATCTTACAAATTGTCGCAAAACTCGGTAAGGAGCATAAGGCTGTATGCTTCGAATACCCATCAAAAGAATATAAGAGACCTCTGTTGATGTGTATACAGCTTCAGTAGCAGGAAGCCATCCATAAGCCCATTCAACTTTATCTGCGGTCAGGGATCTTAAGCATGACGACCAGGCCTCAGTACCCTCAGGGAACTCAATACCTGTCACCCGGGTCTCGAATTCTGCAATACAACTCAATCCAGTTAAACCGTAGTTCATATAGCCTGTGCTGTGACAGAGGTGTTCCTGTATCCACAATTGTAAGAGCAAATTGCAACCTTGAAAGAATTTCTCCCCTTCTCGACATTTGGTCAAAGCTCGGTACATTTCTGCTACAATCAGAGGAGCCACTGTGCTAGTAGGTTTTTTCATGGCAACATCTAGCATCCCTACCAGGCCAAGGTCTATGTGACCATCTTTTCTTGGACAAATTACCACTCCCAAAAAGGCTACCATGAAGGCTAATCCCCGTCGGGCTTCCCATTTGTCTTTATTTCCAGCATGTGTCAATCTTGTGTTGGGTTCCTCGAAACCTTTGGGGTTACCATACCGGTGATATAAGAAATGCAATGTACAACACCCTTCTGCCAGATACGGGTCTTGAATATCCCTGCTGATATTCAACAAATCCAAGAACCTATGAAGGGTTACCGGTCGTGGGGCCAATGGGTATCTACCTCGGAGGTTCCCGTTGAGACCGGCGTATGCGGCAATCTCTTCTACTGTAGGTGTGAGTTCAAAATCTGAAAACCGGAATACATTACGGGTCGGATCCCAAAATGGTATCAATGCCTCAATTATATCCTTCCTTGGTTTGATGTTCAACAAATCAACAAGACCACCCAAACTTTTGACCACGGTATCTCTGCTTCCTTTTCCCAAATCATGCCACCACATGTGAAGTTTCAAAGGGATCTCGCTCAGGACTGAGAAGGTTTCGATGTTACTTGAATCCATCCTGCACATTTATTAGGGGATTTTAATGACTTATTTTGAAAAATGGCTATTTGTGCAAAAATTCTTTATTTAGAAAACAGGACTTGGATTTGCAAATACAGCCTTTCAGCACTTCTGGGAGGAAGATTTTAAGGCTGTGCCCGCAAACCATGTAAAAATGACTCAGGGTGGCTGTTCTTGCAAAAACGGCCTTCCGGC
>NW_017691015.1:5123-5642 GCF_001879085.1 Nicotiana attenuata
TCCTTAGAGCGGGTGTTGTAGGGATGGGTTGCCAGAATGCCAGTCAACTTAACCACTTGCCTGAACTCATCAACAACAACTTTGTTAGCGGTTAGGGCATTAACATATAGATAACCGCACATTGAGGAGTGAATGCACCTAAGCAGTTAACCATTTCTATTATGCCTTTGCTTGGTTGCATGCGTCATCCCGGCTTTCCGTTTTCTTTATTTGCCAATTGCAAACTTTCTCTTCTCTTTTCTCTTTCTTCTTTTTCTTTTCTTTCTTTTCACTCTTACCTTTGTTTTTCCTTATTCCTGTTCGCTCCTTTCCTCAAAATTGCTCTTTTCTTTCCTCTGCTCCCTTTTTATTTTCTCTTGTTTGACTTTGTTTGGTTTCTTATTTCCCTCTTTTTTCTTTTTCCCTCTTTTCTTTTCTTTCTTGTTTTTCATCTCTTTCTTTTCATTCTTCTCTCGTGTTTTCATTTTTTTTATTTGATTTGCTAGTTGGTATGTAAATAACTTTATATTTAGTAGATCG
>NW_017691016.1:0-614 GCF_001879085.1 Nicotiana attenuata
ATTTCAAAAAAGAAAATCAATCAAATCAAAATAAAAAAAAATTCACAAAAATTTTCTTTATTCTTTAAAGCCTTTCTTTCAAAAGTTCCAAAAAAAAAAAATCAAAAAATATGTTTTTCTTTTTCTAAAAGCTTTCATGGTATGAGTTTTATAAAAAGTAAAAAAAAAAAAGAAGAAGAGTTAGCTTGTTTACTCCATTCTCGATCTTCCTAAACTACGCAAGATCTGATTCATGCGGCGTCATGATACATAGGCAATCCCCATCGGATTCGATCATAGCTATGAAATAAATTGAGTGAAAAATAAACTGAATAAAAAAAAGAGAATGAAAAAAAAGGTGAGTGAAAAAGAAAGGAAAGAGGGACAAAAATAAAAAGAGGAAAAAGAGAGCGACAATAAAAATAAAAGAGTAGACAAAACAAAAAGACAAAAAGAGTAGCAAAAAATAAAAGAAGCGGCAAAAAACAAAATAGAGAAAATCAAGAGTGATTAAAGAGAGGCAGAAATGAAGAAAAGAGGTAGCAGATTGAAAAAGGGTTAGTTAAGGCCGGGATGAAACATGCAACTCACTCAAACACGTAGCAGAAACATTAACTATTTAGGTGCATTGTATC
>NW_017691016.1:4476-5642 GCF_001879085.1 Nicotiana attenuata
CCTAGTTGATGCCGACATAGGGTCTCCACTCCCTAGTTGATGCCAGCATAACCTGATGCTAACGTAGTGTCACCACTCCCTAGTTGATGCCAACATAGGGTCTCCACTCCCTAGTTGATGCCAACATAACCTGATGCCAACATAGGGTCTCCACTCCCTAGTTGATGCCGACATAGGGTCTCCACTCCCTAGTTGATGCCAGCATAACCTGATGCTAACGTAGTGTCACCACTCCCTAGTTGATGCCAACATAGGGTCTCCACTCCCTAGTTGATGCCAGCAGAACCTGATGCCACCATAGGGTCACCACTCCCTAGTTGATGCCAACATGGGGTCTCCACTTCCTAGTTGATGCCAGCATAACCTGATGCCATCATAGGGTCACCACTCCCATTGATGATTTTCCAACATAGGATCTCCATTCCCTAGTGGATGCCAGCATAACCTGGTGATTTTCCAACATAGGGTCTCCACTCCCTAGTTGATGCTGGCATAACCTGATGATTTTCCAACATAGGGTCTCCATTCCCTAGTTGATGCCAGCATAACCTGATGATTTTCCAACATAGGGTCTCCACTCCCTAGTTGATGCCAGCATAACCTGATGATTTTCCAACATAGGGTCCCCACTCCCTAGTTGATGCCAGCATAACCTGATGATTTTCCAACATAGGGTCCCCACTCCCTAGTTGATGCCAGCATAACCTGATGACTTTTCCAACATAGGATCTCACTCCCTAGTTAATGCCAACGTAACCTGATGACTTTCCCAACATAGGGTCCCATTCCCTAGTTGATGCCAGCATAACCTGATGACTTTTCCAACATAGGTTCCACTCCCTAATTGATGCCAGAATAACCTGATAACTTTCTAACATAGGGTCTCCACTCCCTAGTTGATGCCAGCATAACCTGATGATTTTCCAACATAGGGTCACTACTCCCTAGTTGATGCCAATGTAGGGTCACCACTCCCTAGTTGATGCCAGCATAACCTGATGCCAACATAGGGTCACCACTCCCTAGTTGATGCCAACATAAGGTCTCCAATCCCTAGTTGATACCAGCATAACCTGATGCCAGCATAACCTGATGATTTTCCAACATAGGGTCTCCACTCCCTAGTTGATGCCAGCATAACCTGATGACTTTCCAACACAGGGTCT
>NW_017691017.1:0-287 GCF_001879085.1 Nicotiana attenuata
GGAGCCCTAATGTTGGTAAAAAAGGCGACTAGGGAATGGAGGCCCTATGTCTAAAAATTCAACTCAGGGATTGGAGCCCTAATGTTGGTTAAAAAGGCGACTAGGGAATGGGGGTCCTATGTCTAAAAATCTCAACTCAGGGATTGGAGCCCTAATGTTGGTAAAAGGCGACTAGGGAATGGAGGTCCTATGTCTAAAAACCCAACTCAGGGATTGGAGCCCTAATGTTGGTAAAAAGGCGACTAGGGAATGGAGACCCTATGTCTAAAAACTCAACTCAGGGATTG
>NW_017691017.1:5219-5642 GCF_001879085.1 Nicotiana attenuata
TCAGGGATTGGAGCCCTAATGTTTGTAAAAGGCGACTAGGGAATGGAGGCCCTATGTCTAAAAACTCAACTCAGGAATTGGTGCCCTAATGTTGGTAAAAAAGGCGATTAGGGAATGGAGGCCCAATGTCTAAAAACTCAACTCAAGGATCGGAGCCCTAATGTTGGTAAAAGGCGATTAGGGAATGGAGGCCGTATGTCTAAAAACTCAACTCAGGGATTGGAGCCCTAAGTGTTGGGTAGGAACGGTAGACGTACGGAATGGGAGGTACCCTATGTCTAAAAACTCAACTCAGGGATTGGAGTCCTAATGTTGGTAAAAGGCGACTAGGGAATAGAGGCCCTATTTCTAAAATCTCAACTCAGGGATTGGAGCCCTAATGTTGGTTAAAAGGCGATTAGGGAATGGAGGTCCTATGTCTAA
>NW_017691018.1:0-667 GCF_001879085.1 Nicotiana attenuata
GCCATGAAAATTTGCTGAATGACACGTCCCGAATTCTAAATATTTTAATAAAGTAATTAAAGAGGGCCACGCAATTTGTGCATTTTATTTGGCGCGGCGCACCTCATTTTTATTTTAAAGGCCAACCTAGAGCAAACTATAATTTTCTATCAAATTTGTCTCTAAAGGGCCCTAATTAATTAATATTATCAATCGCTATTATTTAAAATGAACAAGGAATTTGGGCTCCGGTTCAAGTCCACATTTGAACAAGAGGCGAACCTCTTAATTCAAGTATGCTACTTAACCTGAAGTCCCAAGCCCCATGTTGTCAAAATTAATCTCTGATTCAATGCCCATTCAGGCCTTCGAATCTTGAAGTTGGCCCAATATAACATAAACACAATCTGTTATTTTGTCGTAGCTGTTGCCAGCTCTGGGCCTCAACGCAGGCCCAATTAATGAGTTGGGTAAGACTGGGATTGGGCCATGCCTTAGTGCTACTGAGGCCCAAACGTGTCCAATGACTGATGACCATAAGAGGGAAATTCAATCTAATGTCATACTGTGATACTTCTAATTCTTATTATTACATCTGATTGGCAAAAACTTCTGCAGATATTCGGAGAAAGTAGACGATTGAGGTGTTTATACGGAAATACTACTGTGATCCAAACGAAATGTGAAG
>NW_017691018.1:4320-5642 GCF_001879085.1 Nicotiana attenuata
AAAAATGGACTCAACCTCAAACGACAAACAAAAGAGACTCTATCTCTCTTTCTGTTGCGATTTACTTCTTCAAAATGAAACTGAGCGAAAGAAGATGAAACATCTTAAATGTTTTCTCATTGTAATAGCCGAGCCAGTCCATCCTCTGTTGTGTGTGCGTGTGTGTTCAGCGGCTGAAATCCATGAAGAAGATGAGGGAATTCAGATGGGGAAGGGGTCGTTTATGACTGCTCGTTCTTGTGAGAAGATGGGGTGAGGAAGATGATAAATACAGGGGGGTGGGGTTATTGGTATTGCGCAGCTCCCCTTCAGATTTTTTTTTAAGTATTATTTATAGGTAGAGTCTAGGTCTAGGTGTAATTTTGTGTATTTGTCAATTAGTCCCTAGGTTTTTTGTGTTAAGTCCTTAGGGTCTTTTTTATTTATTTTTTATCCCAAAGAAGAGTCTAGAAGGGTCCCTAGACTACACAATGACTCTTTTATTTATTTATTTTGTATCTTTAAAAATAATATAGAAATACTACACAATGCCAAAGCTAATCCTAATTAATTGAACTAGACATGAAACTATATATATTTTTTTGTTTTCGAAATTATATAAAGATAAAAACAAGGTACTATTTTTGTGTTTTTTTTTGAATTTATGAAAAATGCATAAACTAAAATTTTTTTTTTGTAATTTTCATTTTTCTTGTACTAAAATAAAGTAAAAGCGTCAAAATTAATTGAAATAGCGCTATTAGGCCTAAATTAAATATTTACATGCTAAAATATGAAAAATCTTGGGGAGGGTCAAAAATCACATGTCTACAACATCGAGTCGAGGGCCCACAACGACCTTAGTTACGATTTAAGCACACAATGGTCCGAAAAGACCACATGATGTAGAAGACTCAGAGAGAGGAAGGGATTCGCGGCAATCGTAACCTCCTTTGGATCACGTTACATGAAATGCACCCGGATCCTCGACACATTTTATTCAACGTTTTGGGATTTGGATTTAGGTCGCATGAAATGCACACCCGAATTTAGGAAGGTAAGATTATTAAAGAACGCGCCCAAAGCGACTAACATGTTATTAACTTTGCGGGAGGCCATGAAAATTTGCTGAATGACACGTCCCGAATTCTAAATATTTTAATAAAGTAATTAAAGAGGGCCACGCAATTTGTGCATTTTATTTGGCGCGGCGCACCTCATTTTTATTTTAAAGGCCAACCTAGAGCAAACTATAATTTTCTATCAAATTTGTCTCTAAAGGGCCCTAATTAATTAATATTATCAATCGCTATTATTTAAAATGAACAAGGAATTTGGGCTCC
>NW_017691019.1:0-5642 GCF_001879085.1 Nicotiana attenuata
ACCCTTTCATTTATTTTAGCATTGGACCCAATAACCTGCTGCATCATTGCTTCAAGCCTTGCAAACCCGTCTTCCTGTCTTCCACCCTGCTGTTGCTGAGGTGGATGGTACCCTTGCTGCTGATTGTTGTACCCTTGTGGTCTAGGATACGGTGCCATGTTGTTTGGGGGGTCTCATGCCTCCCATGTTTCCGGCGTTATACTGTGGCTGCGGTGGCCTGTACTGCTGCTGAGTCTGCTGACCCCAGTTCTGATTACCTTGCCTCTGACCCCCATAGTTAGCCACATAGTTCATATCTTCAGGGTGCTGGTGATGATGATCATGCTCTGCATTCCATGGATTACCAATTGGCTGGCTAATGCAAGATGTGCACAAGCCTCCATTGGTAGTGTCTACTATGTGAACCTGTTGCTTCTGCCCTGATTCCTCCACCTTTTTGGTGAGAATGCTCATTTGCGTCAAAAGAGTCGCCATGTTTTCAGCCATTGTATTAGAAGGATCAAGAGGCACTGAGTGCACCACTGGAGTGATAGGTGCATTTCTAGAAGTCCAACCCGAATTCTGCGCCATCTTGTCGAGCAAATTCTGACCTTCTCTCCAAGTCTTGCTCAAGAATGCCCCACCAGCTGAGGCATCGACTATATTCTTCAAGCTGTTTGACAATCCCATGTAAAACCGTTGTCCCAACATCTGCTCTGGAACACCATGGTGGGGACACATAACCAACATTCCTTTAAACCTGCCCCATGTCTCGTGTAGTGTCTCCAATGGTTTCTGTTTGAAGCTCACAATCTCATCAATTTGTTGAGCGGTCTTGTTGGGAGGATGGAACTTGTTGTGAAATTGCTTGACCAACTCATCCCAAGTTGCTATAGAGTTTATGGGAAGCGAGTTTAGCCAAACCTGAGCAGCTCCTGTCACCGAGAATGGAAACAATAATAGTCTGATTGCTTCCGGAGTCACGTTCGGTTGCCTTTGAGTTTTGCAAATAGACAGGAAGTTCTTTAAATGTTGCTGAGGGTCTTCTGTTTGTGTCCCAGAAAAAAGTCCCTTGTTCTGCAACAAGTGTAGTATGTTATTTGTGATCTGGAACGATTCAGCTTGTATTGCAGGCACAATAATGGCAGTGGCCAGATTGTCAGCTGTGGGTTGTGCCCAGTCATAAAGCGCACCGTCAGGCACAGGAGGTGCCATTTGCTCATCCCTGATGTTCCCGTTGGGGTCGTTCACGTCGCCCATGTCAGTTTCGAGTTGGTGTGTTTGTTGCGATTGTTGAAGTCTTTTATTTGCACGATTCAATGCCCGGAATGTCTTCTCGGGGTCTGAGAGTCCTTCAAGTAGTTCTCCAGTCCTCGTAGAATTTCTAGGCATGCACCTGTGTACCCAGATCAACGACCGTCAAAATTTTCAATGAAAAAGTTGGTAGAGAGAAAACTGACTACAGTAAGAATCTTTGTATTTCTGTCAATGGCAATTGATAATTCCGTTAACTCCCCGGCAACGGCGCCAAAATTTGATCACGCCCAACTATGCCGTATAAAAGGACAATGCGGTCGCTGCAAATATAATCCGGTTTACAAGTCCGGAGTCGAATCCCACAGAGAGTTAACCTATCAACTGCTACCTTCAGACCCACCAAGTCTTCAGAACCAGCTTCCCAAATATTCAAATTCTCAGTTGATTGTTCTTTAATAACTAACTTGCAAGTAAATAAAAGGCTATAACTAAATTAGAAGGGTTGTAAACAATTATAAAAAAAAGGCTAAGGCAATGATTTCCCCTATTGATGAAATCCCTTCTGTTTATGCTCATACAAATTTACCCACACATCTCTATCAATCTTGAACGCTAATCTTACCGCAAATCTCTCCCGAGTAATTACAGTAATCTACTATTGCACTCTCCCGAGATACACTAGCTTGCTTGAATTCGCACAATTCAATTTAAATTACACCCAAGGCTTCGTTATTCCTAATCCCGCCTTTAAACCCGCAATTATAGATTCCTCTAATAATCTAGGAGTGGTGTTGTTCAACAATACCCTAAATATGCACTCTTTTCCAAGTTATGCACACTAAATAGGCACAGCTAATTGAGGATCCTGTCAATTAACTACAACGAACACGAAGTTGAACAAATAAAGATTTAACTACAACGATGGGGGCCCTCAAGATGATAAAGATATGAAAGAGGCTCCACCTGAACTTGAAAAAGGGGCGAAGACAACAGTTGATGCCTTAAAAGAAGTTAACCTTGGCATGAAGAACCGAGACCCACCTACATAAGTTCTTTACTAGAAGTTGATGAAGAAAGCACTTTGAGTTACTCAAGGAGTTCAGGGATGTCTTTGCTTGGAGTTACAAAGATATGCCTGGCTTGGACCCGAAAGTAGCGGTCCATCACCTTGCAATCAAGAATGGTGCTCGTCCTGTTAAACAAGCTCAAAGGCTCTTTGCGCCAGACTTGGTTCCCTTGATTGAAACCGAAGTTAACAAACTCATCGAAGCTAGATTTATTCGTGAAGTTAAATACCCAACATGGGTTTCAAGTATTGTCCCTGTAAGGAACAAAAATGACCAGATTCGAGTATCTGTTGACTTCAGGGATCTCAACAATGCATGTCCAAAAGATGAATTCCCTCTTCCTATTCCAAAGCTGATGATCGATGATACTATTGGGTACAAGGCAATGTCATTTATGGACGGTTCATCGGGCTATAACCAAATTCGCATGGCGCCAAAAGAGGAAGAGCTTACTGCATTCCGTACCCCCAAGGGTATTTATTGCTACAAGGTAATGCCTTTTGGCTTGAAGAACGCTGGTGCTACTTACCAAAGGGCTATGTAGAATATTTTTGATGATCCTATCCACAAGAATGTCGAATGCTATGTTGACGACTTGGTTGTAAAATAAAGAGTGAGAAACGACCACTTAAAAGACTTGAGAATGGTGTTTGAGTTTCTCTGGACGTACCAACTTAGGATGAATCCGTTGAAATGTTCCTTTGGAGTTATCTGGAAAGTTCCTTGGTTTCATTGTCCGACATCGAGGGATTGAAATTGATCAAGCCAAAATGGATGTCATTTTGAAAATGCCTGAGCCTTGGGATATTCGTGACCTGAAAAGTCTGCAAGGAAAGCTAGCATACCTTATAAGATTCATCTCAAACCTAGCTGGGAGGTGCCAACCATTCAGTTGCCTCATGAAGAAAGGTGTTCCTTTCAAATGGGACCAAGCTTGTAGTAATGCCTTTGAAAGTATCAAAACTTACTTGATGAAGCCTCCAGTTTTGGCAGCCTCTGTACCTGGAAAGCCGTTAATACTATACATTTTGGCACAAGAAAGGTCTGTTGGAGCACAATTGGCCCAAGAAAATAGTGAGGGGAAAGAAACTCCCTTTACTATCTGAGCAGGATGATGACACCAAATGAGCTGAATTATTTGCCAATCGAAAAGTTATGCTTGTCCCTAGTCTTCGCAATTTAAAATTTGAACCACTACTTTCAAGCTCATGTTGTTTGCCTTGTTTCTAGGGCAAATCCCATCAATTTTGTAATGTCAAAACCTATCCTAAGTGATCGACTATCAAGGTGGTACCTCCAGTTTCAACAATTTGAAATGGTGTACATCCGTCAAAAGGTTATAAAACGACAAGCATTAGCGGACTTATTGGCAGATCACCCTATACCTGATGATTGGGAGCTAACTGACGAACTACCCGAGAAAGATGCAATGGTAATTGAATTTCAACCTCTATGGAAGATGTACTTTGATGGTGATGCACATCGTGGAGGAGCTAGTGTTGGTGTAGTATTCGTCACTTCTCAAGGTGAAGTTCTGCCCTACTCTTTTACGTTGACACAACTCTGCTCTAAAAACGTTGTTGAGTATCAAGCACTAATACATGGGCTTGAAATGGCTTTCGAAATGAAGCGGTTTCAATTGCAAGTCTTTGGTGACTCTCAGTTGGTGATCAACCAGCTTTTAGGTAGTTACGAGGTTGAGAAACCTAAACTACGTCCATATCATAATTATGCTAAAAATTTAATGGGGTGGGTCGGTGACGTGACTATTCAGCATGTGCAAAGGAAAGAAAACAAGAAGGCTGATGATATAGCTGCCATAGCCTCATCGTTAACCCTGCCTGATCAAGCGCAATTTACTGCCGGCCAAAAATGGCTAGTACCGCTGCCAAATGAGGCTGAAGGTGAAGAAAATGGACTCAAGTATCTTGTCATTGCTTCTGAAGTTGAAAAAAAAAAGAATGGCGACAACCTATTATTGACTACTTAAGCTATGGGATACTTCTAGAAAATCCAAGGAGAAGGGCTGAAATCTGTCGTCGTGCACCTCGCTTCCTTTACTATAAAGATACTCTATACAGAAGGTCATTCGATGGAGTACTCTTGTGATTCTTAGGGGAAGATGAAGCACTCCAAGCTTTTCAAGAAGCACGTTTAGGGTATGTGGGTCACACCAGGCTGGACCAAAGCTCCACTTCCATATAAAAAGGATTGGGTATTATTGGCCAACGATGGAAAAAGATTGCTTGGACTACGCTGGAAGATGCATGGCTTGTCAATTCCATGCGAATTTTATTCATCAACCTCCTGAAGTATTGCATCCTAGCCATTTGACGCTTGGGGATTGGATGTTGTTAGACCCCTGCCAAAGTCCTCTGGAGGGCACCTATATATCCTGGTTGCAACTGACTATGTTTCAAAATGGGCTGAAGTTGTTGCTCTTAAGGAAGTAAAGAACGAAAATGTTGCAAGTTTCATCTAAGTAAACATTATCTATCGCTTTGGCATTTCCCGTTACATAATAACGGATAATGGCAAGCCATTCCACAATAGGTTGATGAACAATATTTGTGATCTNCCAAGCCATAAACTTGCTCTCAGATCTAGCTTGCCTCTGTGACATGGCGTCCAGCCGTGTGTGTAGACCATCCACCGAGGTGCGAAGATCCGCGACCTCGTCCTCCAAGGAGCGCAACATAGGCCGGGAGGACTGTGAGCGAGATAGGTCTGCTCCAGAATGAGAGCGCCAAGAGGGTCCAGCACTGTCTACAGACCGCCTAGATGGTGCCATAGGGACCGGATCGTCCTCCTCATCATCAATCTCAATGGTAGTGCGGGTGCCCCTGCCCACTCTGTACCGGAAGCTTTGAAAGCTGCTTTTGGGGGCAAGTCACCATTAGCAGGGTTGGTAGGGTGGTTCCTCAGCAACCATAGTGTGGTTACCGAAGGAAGGGAAGGTAGAATCCCTTACGATAGCAGCGGTCCCCGTAACGACCATTTCTATCGCCAATTATCCGTGCTGCATCGAAATCTTTCCCTGTCACAAAGCACCAAGTCAACAGTGCCCTGTTGAAGTTCACGTCCGTTGAGTTGCTGGACGGTAGGAACCTACTACAGATAACCGTCAACCAACACTTAGCTAGGTGAGTGAAGGAGTTAGAGTTCAGGGTTATATCTTCCTTTAGCCAAATAGGTCGCCCCTCCGTGCAAAGCACATTTGTCATGACCTCCTATGTCACCCCGGGCCTGTCATGATAGTAGTCAACATCGCTGGTGAATGGAGGCAACCTCAACACCCGGCGAATTGTTGGAATCTGAGCACTGACCACCGTACCCCGC
>NW_017691020.1:0-472 GCF_001879085.1 Nicotiana attenuata
ATTCTTATCAGGGTGAAGAAGAAGAGCTAAACGACGATACTGTTTCTTAATTAGCTCAGAATCATCAGTACGGCTTTGGATTTGAAGAATAGAATACCAATCGTGGTGATTGTTGATTCGTTTTGAAGAAGCTAAAAGAACTTCAGCAATGGCTAAGATCTGATCTGGACCTTCTAATAAAGGCTCAGTTTCTTGTGCTAAAAGGGCAAAATCTTTACAAGGTCCGAAAATCTTTTTCGCGGAGGAGTTTTTCTGCAACGCCTAATAATCTTTCTGCCTCAGCTCTGCTTGTAGTCGTATGATGTTCCATTTTTCTTTTTCAGGGGAATTTTTTTGCAGTTTGGTTTTATGGGTTTTGATCTGAAAATGGGGACGAGAAATGAAGGATGATTTTGGGAAGGGGAGGGGGGTGGTTATACGTATGGAGAGTGTGTAGAGTGCAAAGGTTTGCGTTTTAGGACCAAATGAGTTG
>NW_017691020.1:4975-5642 GCF_001879085.1 Nicotiana attenuata
CTACATTAAGTGTAGTCAATAATCTGATATGCAATCGAAAGTCGAAACGTATTAGTCTACAACATAAGAAAGTTTGCATTTGAACTTTCATGACAATGAAACGAGTTTTGAAGTATTTGAAATATACTCCAAATTATGCTTTGCACTACAATAAGTATCCCGCGATAATATAGGGGTATAGTGATGCAAATTAGATCACCGGTTCAACCGATTCTAAACAGTCGGTGGAGGAGCGATGTCTTGGAAATCGTCCAAATAAATGTGTATTGACCACTCTACAGTGGAGGCTGAGTTTATAGCCCTAGACAAGGCCGGTGAAGAAGCTGAATGGCTTCGGAATTTCTTGGAAGATATTCCATTTTGGCCCAAACTTTTGGCACCTATATGTATACATTGTTATAGTCAAGCGGCAACAGGCAGGGCAGGGAGCATTATGTATAGCGAAAAATCTCGTCACGTTCGACGGAGACATAATACCGTTAGACAAATACTCTCTAGTGGTGTTATCACGATTGACTACGTAAAGTCAAGAGATAACATGTCAGATCCACTTACAAAAGGCCTATCTAGAGAGGCAGTTGAAATATCATTGAAGGGAATGGGGCTAAGGCCTAGGACAAGTCATCATGGCGGTAACTCTACCCAGCAGACTGGAGATTCCAAGAGC
>NW_017691021.1:0-521 GCF_001879085.1 Nicotiana attenuata
CAGGTGCAATAAAAGCAAGGCACGCAGAAACCAAATAGTTCTGCAGCAAAAGTTGACCCGAAAAGGGAAGTCCCTTTTTAAACTCTTCATTCATTCTCCTAAATAAAATGAAAAGTGAAGTAAAAAAAAAGAAAGAAGAAGAAGAAAGAAAAGAAGAAGAAAAAGCCTAGGGTCTCTAATCTCTAGCTACGTTTTTCCAACATAGGGTCTCATACCCTAGTCACTGCCAGCATAACCTGTTAGTCTTTTCTAGTATAGGGTCTCACTCCCTAGTTGATCCCCGGCATAACCCGAGGACCTTTCCGGCATAACCCGATGACTTCCCCGGCATAACCCGAGGACCTTTTCCGATATAACCCGATGACCTCCACAGCATAACCCGAGGACCTTTCCCGGCATAACCCGAGGACCTTTTCCGGCATAACCCGATGGCCTCCCAGGCATAACCCGAGGACCTTTTCCGGCATAACCCGTGGACCTTTCCGGCATAACCCGATGACTTTCCCCCGCATAACCCCGTG
>NW_017691021.1:4988-5642 GCF_001879085.1 Nicotiana attenuata
ATCTTTTTGGTTGTTATGCTTCTGTTACTATTACGGTTTCTACTGGAGTTCTAATGAGTTTGCTTTTTCTTGTTTTTTTATTTCCGTCTTTCTGAGTCAGGGTCTATCGGAAACAGCCTCTCTACCCTATCGGGTAGGGGTAAGGTCTGCGTATATATTACCCTCCCCAGACCCCACTTGGTGGGATTTTACTAGGTAGTTGTTGTTGTTGTATAATTGTAGGACCTTCATTCAACCAAGAAAAAGAGGTAGAACAAAGATGAAAAATGTACATGGACGCTAGGAGCATAAAGTGATTTTACTTAACAACTTAAATCAACCCGTTGGTCCTAGTGATAAAGTTGTGACATAGTTTGGAAGATTCCTCGGCACATTGGCAAGGAATGCGACTCTATGTCCTCTTGATATTTTGGATTGGAGGAAGATGGACACAAAAGAGGATATATGGAAATATACCAAGGTCTAAACTTCTTAGTTTTCAATTTTTGGTTGAAAATCTCATATCTTCTGCACTAACATATTTGACATCAATTGTAGGATAAATATGATATTTTTGAAGCTGGAAAAAAATATACTTTGGAATCAGTGCAAGCCGCCTGGAGAAAGCACAAGAGTAGATTGAAAAAAGATAACTTTGACGCATATCACAATGAT
>NW_017691022.1:0-1923 GCF_001879085.1 Nicotiana attenuata
GAAATCTGCAACTTAAATACAGTTTTTTGCAACTGGTTATCCCATGAATATGCACATCGAAATTAAAAATATATGAAGAGTGTCACACCTCCTTTTATTACACCCCGGAAGGGGGTAAGGGAGTTTTTTCCAATTTAAGTGACAATCGAAACGGGATTATTATTTAAGATCAGAGTCGCCACTTGGGATAATTTATGGTGTCCCAAGTTACCGATTTAGAATCACAAATCGAGGAAGGTTGACTCTTATTTATGGTCTGCGAACACAGAAATCCGGGTAAGAAATTCTGTTAACCCGGGAGAAGGTGTTAGGCATTTCCGGGTTCCGTGGTTTTAGCACGGTCGCTTTGATCATATCTGACTTAATTAAGTTGTCTAACTACTTATTTTTGAACCTATGTGCATTTACCTCTTTTACTGCTTTTAACTACTTGATTATACATATCAGGTTAGGCGCAAAATAATTAATATGGAGAATACTACGTAAGCTAGGCATAGGAAACAGTTGTATAAAAGTATGCGTTCGCGCAACTTTAGGCGAAATAATCGTAATAATTAATAAAATGCTATTAATTGTGTACACGTTCGCGTGACACGAGTACGTTCTTTTAAAAATGAATATTCGCAAGAAATGTTTTAGGCGCGGTTTAATATATCATCGTGGTTGTGTACACATTCGCGTGACATAATTATTATCTTTTTCCAAAATAAATTAAGGTATGTGTTCGCGCAACTTTGGCCAAATTTTTATTAAATAACTAAGTGTTAGGAATTGTGGACACGTACGCGTGACATGACTCTTGATGCGCCAAACGAAATGAGGGGACCAAAAATGAATCAAATAATATTAATAAAAAAAAATCTTTCAAACTGCTAGCTATTAGCTAATCATCTCTCACATCTTAATTAAGTTATTCCATCTCTTATTAGTACACCTCATGTTGGTTTTCCTCTCAAATGTTCTTAATGAGAAACAATCTTTTTGATATACGTATTTCTCATTTGTTTTACAGTAATTAAACATTTTCATCACATAATGACATCAATAATAGTACTAATAGTTTTGAAAAAGTGATTAATATAAGCCAAGGGTCAAATAAATAGAAATTTAAGCACAAAAATTGATGGACACAGTAGCCATAGGAAACACTAACATAAACACATAATATTCAGTTAAAACAGTAGACAAGTAAAAAGAATACCTTATATATATATTGCTTGGGTATATGAAAACTCTAACCTTGATCCCTCAAAACGATAGAACCTCGTCGGACACACTCGAACCTCGACGGCCTCGTCGGACTTTCTCAACTCTAAAGAGCATCGGCAGTGAGTGAAGATGGAAACTACTGCCTTTTTACGGTGGAAGAGAGCTGGTTGGAGATGGTGAAACTCCGGCGAAATGTCAATGGGCAGTAGCTAGCAGAAATAGGTTTACTTGGCTTCGGGACTGGTTTTCATGGTTGTTTGGTGCATTTTTTGGTTGTTCGGCACAACTACACGATGAGGGTGGTTTATGGCTATTAAAATGGTATTTTTGAGGTAGCTAAAGGGCTGCTTTAATGGTGTTTCTAGAGCTAGACTTTAGGTGTTCCATGGCAGTTTTTGGTAGAGGGAAAAGGTGTAGAAGAAGAAGGGTCGACCCTCTATTGTTATTTCTTTTCCAGAAACCCCTCTTGTTCTTTTTCTCTCTTTGTTTGTGTAGTGTATTAGATATATAGGTAGGTGTGTGCAAGATCGTGTGTGTGTGCAAGATCGTGTGTGTGCGCGCATGATCGTGAGTGAAATGGAGAACGTGGAGTTTGAGGGGGAAAGGACGTGAGGTGTGTGTGAGAAAAGTGGGGAGTTTTAACAAAGTTTACAAAATAAAGAATTTGATTTTTGGCTCTTTTGACGTTAGTTTTACTTCCTTTTTTTTATTTTA
>NW_017691022.1:4833-5642 GCF_001879085.1 Nicotiana attenuata
AACGCTAGTATGTGATGGAACAAAACTCAAACTGTTTTATTCTATAAATTATGAATTGATGTTAGTACAAATTAATTTTATTGATATTTGGAACTAAAAGTAATTGTTAACCAAGTTAGTGATTAAACACCCTAAAAATAACGCTTGAATCGGCAGTTTCTTAAGTTTTGAAATTAACGCAATCCATTAGTGTGACTTTAGTTCTTTTTTATCATTACGATTCTTTCTTTTATCATAATTATAATTCGAGATGAATTAATATCTTATATGAGATTGTTTCTAAATAAACATTTATTTACAAATAAACCACTTTATGATTTTCATCACGAGTTACACGTAAGAAGAGACTGAAGATTGAAATGAGGATTATGGATAAATAACAAATGAATTTAGAAAATTATTAAATAAAGATCTTTTTAGATTCATTTAGTCATAAATTATTCTTATTCATTTTGAATCATGTTATATTTTCATATTATATGCAAAGGCAGATCTAGAGTATGGTATATGGGTTCTCGGGAATCCAGTAACTTTTGGAGATCTAACTTAATTCATTCTGGAGGCTCCAACCAGGGATAAGAACATGAGTGCTCCAAGATTTTAGTATCTAGTTACAAATGTAGTACCAAAGCCATACCCAATAAGCTAGCCTTACCACAATTAGCCATTACCCAAATGCATCTTATTATCAACTATAGCTATCCATATATAAGTAAAATAAGTATCATCGTAAGGACAAATTAAAAGTAAGCGATGTATTTACCTCGCATTCCATCGCTTCATCTACGCCTTGAATAGTATTGAAGTCG
>NW_017691023.1:0-603 GCF_001879085.1 Nicotiana attenuata
AACCAAATAAGGTAAGAAACACAATAAGTCAATCAGCACATAGTAAATCAAGGAGTCAGGGATTTGAAGTTACAAATAAACTAAGTCAGAAATAGGAGAATCGAAAGGCTAAGGAAAGTTTTCAAATCGACCTTAGAAACAGGGAAATTAGTAAAACAAGGAAATAATCAACTAGACTTACACAAGGAGGTCTGAAATCAGTCCACAATTAAGGGTTATTTTGAGAGGGAAATTTAGCATATATAAAGAGTGCACAAACATTAGGCATGTGAGGTTAAACCATGGCAAAGAGAAGCGGCAATAATAATTACAATGTCTGTAGATAGTGAAACATGGTAGTCACATAGGTCAACTTAGTAATAGGGAGAAGAGGGTATCAGAAGCATGCAAAAGAGTCTAGTAAAAGACCTTTCTGGAAAGTATAGTTTAGTTCAAAGATTGCAAGAAACCAAATCACATAGAGAAACAGAAGTTGAAACCAGGACTTTGAATTCAGTCGAGCAACTTCAAATAGACGAAGCAGTTTTCAGAAGCTCAAATAGGTCCAAAGGAATTAGGGCTTCGAAATCAAACAAATTCAGAGATAGAGGAACAAGCAAATCG
>NW_017691023.1:5122-5642 GCF_001879085.1 Nicotiana attenuata
ACGGACTTTAGAAAACACGGCCACAGTACAAGTAACAAGAGAGAATTGCGTTTTTTTTTTTAATGTGAGTGTGAGTTCAGAAAACTAAGAGTGTTCGTGTGTCTTGTGTTAATGAGAGTGCAGGGCATTTATTGTTTGAAAACAGGTGCAGAAATAAGGCAAGAATAATAGTTTAGTAGTAATTATGGAACTATGTACCAATTAAAATCAATCAGTATATGGGCTTCCTTTAATCAAGGAGTTAAAACAAAACAGTAATGGACAGAAATTACTTAAGGAAGGAGATCAAGGAAACATCTTCCGCAAAGTAGACAATTGGGGGTAAATACATAGGAGTTTAATTAAGGAAAGAATTAATGATGAATCTTTGAAATACACGGTTAACCAAATAAGGTAAGAAACACAATAAGTCAATCAGCACATAGTAAATCAAGGAGTCAGGGATTTGAAGTTACAAATAAACTAAGTCAGAAATAGGAGAATCGAAAGGCTAAGGAAAGTTTTCAAATCGACCTTAGAA
>NW_017691024.1:0-633 GCF_001879085.1 Nicotiana attenuata
ATGGGATGCTGATGTTTTTAGTTCATCTTTAAAAACTTCAGCAGAACGAGCTGAAGTTTTCCTTCTACACTGGGTTAAAATAAAACATAAATTAAAATTTAATATTGAACAAAAACTTCAGCATGGGATGCTGAAGTTTTTTAGTTTATCTTAAAAACTTCAGCAGAATGAGCTGAAGTTTTCCTCCTACACTGGGTAAAAATAAAAACATAAATTAAAATTTAATATTGAACGAAAACTTCAGCATGGGATGCTGAAGTTTTTTAGTTCATCTTTAAAAACTTTAGCAGAACCAGCTAAAGTTTTCCTCCTACACTAGGTAAAAATAAAACATAAATTAAAATTTAATATTGAACAAAAACTTCAGCATGGGAAGCTGAAGTTTTTTAGTTTATCTTAAAAAACTTCAGCAGAACGAGCTGAACTTTTCCTCCTACACTGGGTAAAAATAAAATCATAAATTAAAATTTAATATTGAACAAAAACTTCAGCATGGGATGCTGTAATTTTAGTTCATCTTAAAAAACCTCAGCAGAACGAGCTGAAGTTTTCCTCCTACACTAGACGTAAAATAAACATAATAAATTAATATGAACAAAACTTCAGCATGAGTATGCTTGTAAGTTTTTAGTT
>NW_017691024.1:5058-5642 GCF_001879085.1 Nicotiana attenuata
GTTTTTTAGTTAATCTTTAAAAACTTCAGCAGAACGAGCTGAAGTTTTCCACTGCATAATATGCGGAATTTTTTGGTTTATTTGCTAAACAAGCTGAGTTTTTACATATGCTGTTGAAGTATTTGTCTTGTAGTTTAATCAAGCTGAAGTTATTTAGTACATATGTAAAAACTTTAGGAAAACGAGCTGAAACATAGCTGTACTGGGCAAAAATAAAACATAAATTAAAATTACATATTGCACAAAAACTTCAGCATGGGATGCTGATGTTTTTTAGTTAATCTTTAAAAACTTCAGCAGAACGAGCTGAAGTTTTCTTCCTACATTGGGTAAAAATAAATACATAAATTAAAATTTAATATTGAACAAAAACTTCAGCAGGGATGCTGAAGTTTTATAGTTCATTTTTAAAAGCTTCAGCAAAATGAGCTGAAGTTTTCCTCCTACGTTGGTTAAAAAAATAAAACATAAATTAAAATTTAATATTGAACAAAAACTTCAGCATGGATGCTGAAGTTTTTTAGTTCATTTTCTAAAAAATCAGCAAAAGAGACTGAAGTTTTACCTCCTAACATTGGTTAAAA
>NW_017691025.1:0-578 GCF_001879085.1 Nicotiana attenuata
TGCCCTTTACAAGCAATTTGCTGAAAAGCTTTTACAATCCGGTCATGTTTATCGATGTTTTTGCTCAAATGAGGTGATTGTATTGAATTATCATTTCTTTCCTTGGGTATGCTGGCTGGTTTTACAGTGTGAATTTTGAGAGTTAGAAATCTGTACATCTAGAATGTAAGTTCACAGAAGCAGATATTTGTGCTACAGAATCCTTTTGGATTCCATCTATTAGACTAGTTTCAGGAGCATGATGCTCACAAGTTTGATGCCTCTTAAACTGCTCCATTGTTTATCTGCTTGATGGGTCAATACGTTGTCCAATTTTGTGGTCTTAGTATATCGTATTGAATGACAGTGTAATAATAAAGCATTTTCTGTTGTGCAGGAATTAGAAAAAATGAAAGAGATTGCAAAGTTGAAGCAGTTGCCTCCAGATTTTTACACTGGGAGGTGGGCAAGTGCTACAGAGGAGGAAGTGGTAGAAGAGCTGGCAAAAAGGGGCCCCAGTACACATACCGATTTCGAGTACCAAAAGAGGAGATAAAATGATGACTCATCGTGTGAAGTTAGTGATATTCTCAACTAAT
>NW_017691025.1:4670-5641 GCF_001879085.1 Nicotiana attenuata
GCATTGACTCTTTATCATTTAAAATGTATCCCTTTCGCCCAAACACCTTTTAAAATTATATAAGCCTCTATACTTTACAAGAGAAAATCTTTTCTAATTTTCCCTTTTCAGAATATCTATGATTCCCCTGCAAGGCACACTGGCACACTGTCCAAAAAATGTGTAACGAATAGCATTCCCATAGCTTTTCTGATTTTCTTCTCTCATCTTGCAGCCCCTGCTGAGAAGCTAATGCTCGTTTTCACAGTCCCCTGGCATCACCCCAATTGATGCCATATATGTTCAAAAAACCTACTCCTGATGTCTATCCTGTGAATCTGCTATGTAAAAAAAGGATGTCTTACAGTTTCTATGTCTTTTTTCACATAAAAAGGGTCTTGTGTGAGAACATGCCTCATGTGAAGCAATCCACCCACAGATATCCAGCTTTTGTTTCCATAGCTTCTTCCAAGGCTCCTCCTCCAGTTCCCCTTCTTTAGCAAAAATTAGTATCAGGACTTGGACAGTAAAGCTACCCCATTGTTCTTCTCTTTCCACCATGTAGAATCCTTTTGATTATCCATCACTCTAATTTGGTTCTAAACTTGTAATAACTGTGTAACCCTTTCTATTTCCCAGTTCTTAAAATATCTTCTAATTTCTAACTTTTAACCATCACTGGTCCAGCTTTGCGCAATACTGATTTCCTTATCAATCAGCAGATTGAAAGCGTGCCTTTTGACTCGCACCAATCTCTTTATTTTACTTTGTGACCTGTTAATTGCTTGTTGCCTTTATAATTTTCTGTTTTAAAGTTTTTTTTTATAAGGAAAACCGCAGGCTAATGCTGTTTTTAAGTTCGCAATAAGGAAAACTAGCTAGTAGCAAATGCTATAAGGTGAGACTCATATTGAAGGCGAGGAATCAAATCCTCGTCGCTTGTTGCTTGTCATTGGGACATTGGGACAGTCTTTAAATTCTGTCTATTTTTC
>NW_017691026.1:0-733 GCF_001879085.1 Nicotiana attenuata
CTTGAGTGGAGAGGGACTCCAGGTCATTCTACCTGTAGTGTTATCTCATATATGAAGGCTCGGCGTATGATCGAGAAGGGGTGTTTGGCTTATTTGGCGTATATTCATGATTCTAATGCTGAGGTCCCTTCTATTGATTCTGTGCATGTAGTTCGTGAGTTTCCTGAGGTATTTCCTTCAGACCTGCCGGGTATGCCGCCCGACAGGGATATTGACTTTTGCATTGATTTGGCCCCGGGCACTCAGCCCATTTCTATCCCGCCGTATCGTATGGCCCCACCTGAGTTGAAAGAGTTGAAGGAGCAGTTGCAAGACTTGCTTGAGAAAGGCTTATGAGCATCGCCGGGCCCTGATGAAGATTCTAAACGAAGCTCATGTCCCTGACAAAATCACAGTGAACCATTTGGAGAAGATTGCCAACAAGATATTTGAGGCAAACAGGATCACCTTCTCGGATGACGAGTTGCCTCTGGAAGGTACCAAACACAACAAAGCTCTCTATCTTACAGTAAAACTATGAAGATTCTCTGGTTACTAGGGTGTTGGTGGATAATGGTTCCAGTGCGAACATTTGCCCTCACTCCACTCTCCACAAGTTGAAAATTGATACTGAAAGGGTCCACAAGAACAGTATATGTGTCCGAGGTTTTGACGGTAGGGGGAAAAGATTCTGGTTGGCGATATCGTTCTCAAACTGACAATAGGACCAGTTGAACTTTACCATGGAGTTCCA
>NW_017691026.1:4322-5641 GCF_001879085.1 Nicotiana attenuata
GATTGCATAGGTAGGTCCGCGATAGCATAGAGTTAATTCTGGAGGTCATCATTTGTTCTATGCGATTGCATAGGTAGGTCCGCGATAGCATAGAGTTAATTCTGGGGGTCACCATTTTTCCTCTATGCGAACGCATACCCTGTCCTGCGATCGCAATGCCCAGTTTCCCTTACCCTATGCGAACGCATGCTTCTGAGTGCGAACTCATAAGTCTGTTGCCCAGCTAATATAAATACTCTTTCAAAAACGGGCAAACCTTCTTTTTCACCATATTTTCGAGGTTTACAGCCCTAAGAACGATTTTCTTCAACAATTATCATCCCCAAGTCATAGGTAATCAATTCTAAACTTTGTTCTTTCAATTCCACTGTTTTTCATCACTTTTAAATCAAAAATCAAGGGTTTTCATGGTAAAAATTGGGGATTTGGGTAGAGTTAGGGCTTTTTGAATAATTGGGATTTGGACCTCGATTTGAGGTCCGATTTCAAAATAAATTATATATTCGGGCTCGTGGGTGAATGGGTGATCGGGTTTTGGTCCGAACCTCGTATTTTGACCAAGCGGGCCCGGGGTCGATTTTTGACTTTTTTGGGAAAATGATAAAAAAAACTATAACTAAGCGTTGGGTATGAATTCTTTAGCATATATTGATGCTGTTCAATTAATTTGGACTAGATACAAGTAATTTGGAGGTGAATTCTAAAGGAAAAGCGGCGTTTGAGGCTTGAGTTGGCCGTGGAAGTTTGAGGTAAGTGTTTGGTCTAACCTTAGCTTGAGGGATTACGAGTTGTGTCTTAATTGCTATGTGTTAACTGTGGAGTACGGCGTATAGGCATGGTGACGGGTACCTATACGTCGGTGTCAAGAATGCCCGTGAGTCTTATATTATAATTGTTATGACTTTGTTGTGGTTTATCCGTGCTTCATATGAGGATTATCATTATTGTTCCCTTGCCGGGATGTTGGTGTTGTATTACTGTTCCCTTGCCGGGATGTTGATGTTATATTACTGTTCCCTTGCCGGAATGTTATTGTTATATTATTGTTTCCTTGCTGAGATTCTTTTATGGTTGGTGTTGAAATATGAAATGGAGCGGGTTGCACGCCTGAAACGGTAATATATGAAATGGGAGCGGGTTGCACGCCGCAACAATATTATATGGATCGGGTTGCACGCCGCAAAATATTATATGGATCGGGTTGCACGCCGCAACAATATTATATGGATCGGGTTGCACGCCGCAACAGTGTTTTATGATGTGGATCGGGTTGCGCGCCGCAACATAAAGGCTAAATGTGGATATTGAATGGTTACTGT
>NW_017691027.1:0-701 GCF_001879085.1 Nicotiana attenuata
TTACGGCAATTAAATAGGAATTCCGCCAATCGTGCCTGTATTTTCGCGTGCCATGGCCCAAGCCAGACGCCGTGGGATGGAGCCGGAACCGGATCACCTAATATTTGTCCGGGACATCCAATACGACCTAAGGAACCATAGTCACCGCCCCGCCATGACCAAATTACATTTTTTGGCATTTTTTGGTAATTAAAGTGGAATTCCGACAATCGTGCCTATACTTTCGCCTGCCATGCCCAAGCCCGATGCCGTGGGACGGAGCCGGAACCGGCTCACCAAATATTTGTACCGGACATCAAATACGACCTAATGAACCATAGTCACCGCCCGCCATGACCAAATTACATTTTTGGTATTTTATGCCAATTAAACTGGAATTTCGCCCGTCGTGCCTGTATTTTCGCCTGCCATGGCCCAAGACCGACACCGTGGGACGGAGCCAGAACTGCATCGCCTAATATTTGTCCGGGACATCAAATACAACCTAAGGAACCAGAGCCACGACCCCGGCATGACCAAATTACATTTTCAACATCTTACGGCAATTAAACTGGAATTCCGCAAATCGTTCCTATATTTTCGCCTGCCATGGCCCAAGCCCGTCGCCGTGGGACGAAGCCGGAACAGGATCGCCGAATATTTGTCCGGGACATCCAATACGACCGAAGGAACCATAGCCACTGCCCCGCCATGACAAAATT
>NW_017691027.1:4399-5641 GCF_001879085.1 Nicotiana attenuata
GTCGTGCCGGTATTTTCGCCTGCCATGGCCCAAGCCCGACGTCGTGAGACGGAGCCGGCACCAGATCGCCAAATATTTGTCCGGGATATCAAATACGACCTAAGGAACCATAGTCACCGCCACGCCATGACCAAATTACATTTTTTGGCATTTTACGACAATTAAACTGGAATTCTGCTAGTCGTGCCTGTATTTTCGCCAGCTATGGCCCAAGCCCGACGCCTTGGGACGGAGCCGGAACCGGATCACCTAAAATTTGTCCGAGACATCAAAAACAACCTAAGGAACCATAGTCACCACCCCGCATGTCCAAATTACATTATTTGGAATTTTACGGCAATTAAACTGGAATTCCGCCAGTCGTGCCTGTATTTTCGCCAGCCATAGCCCAAGCCCGACGCCGTGGAACGGATCCCGATTGCCTAATATTTGTCCAAGACATCAAATACGACCTAAGGAACCAGAGCCACGGCCCCTCCATGACCAAATTACATTTTCGGCATTTTACGGAATTAAACAGCAATTCCCCCAATCGTGCCTGTATTTTCGCCTACCATGGCCCAAGCCAGACGCCGTGGGACGAAGCCGGAACCGGATCACCTAATATTTGTCCAGGACATCAAATACAACCTAAGGAACCATAGTTGAAGCCCCGCCATGACCAAATTACACTTTTTGGCATTTTATGGCAATTAAACTGGAATTCTGCCAGTCATGCCTGTATTTTCGCCTGCAATGGCCCAAGCCCGACGCCGTGGGACGGAGCCGGAACAGGATCGCCAAATATTTGTTTGGGACATCCAATACGACCTAAGGAATCATAGCCACTGCCCCGCCATGAAAAAATTACCTTTTTTGGCATTTTACGGCAATTAAACTAGAATTCTGCCAGTCGTGCATGTACTTTCACCTGCCATGGCCCAAGCCCGACGCCGTGGGACAGAGCCAGAACCGGATCACGTAATATTTGTCCGGGACATCAAATACGATGTAATGAACCATTGTCACCGCCCGCCATGACCAAATTACATTTTTTGCATTTTACGGTAATTAAAGTAGAATTCCGCTAGTCGTGCCAGTATTTTCGCCTGCCATGGCCCAAGCCCGGCGCCGTGGGACAGAGCCGGAACTGGATCGCCTAATATTTTTCTGGGACATCAAATACAACCTAAGGAACCATAGTCACCGCCCCGCCATGACCAAATTACATTTTTTTGCATTTTACGGCAATTAAACTGGAAT
>NW_017691028.1:0-4103 GCF_001879085.1 Nicotiana attenuata
AAGGAAAAAGGTCCTCGGGTTACGCCGGGGAGGTCCACGAGTTATGCCGGGGATCAACTAGGGAGTGGAACCCTATAATGGAAAAAACTAACAAGTTATGCTGGCACCAGCTAGGGAATGAGACTTTATGCTACCATGATTTTGAATTTTTCTTCTTCTTCTTCTTCTTCTTTTTTTAATTTCATTTTTTTTAATTTAAGAAATATGAGTAAAATGCAGGAAAGAATTCGGAGGAGACTTCCCTTTTGGATTGATTATCGCTGCAAAGCTGTTTCTAGCCCTTGCGCAGTTTCTTTTCCTTTTTGGTTGCACCTGCTCTCGCACGGTTGCTTTGGATTGCACATGTTTTAATTTTCAAACAAAGAACAATTTGTTAGTTTGAAACGGTGGTTGGTTTTGTGGCCTTCATTGTTTTTGATCACATGATCTTGGCCCAACTCTTTTGGTGAGAAACTCCGTTGCTTGCTGGCGTTTCTGAGGGATAACCTCTCTCTTAAAACCGAAGAACTCATCTTTCCAACATTTCTCATGACGGTTCACCCATGTAGGGCTTTGGCCCTTTCACCTTACTCTGCCTCTAGAGGCTTTTGACTTTGGATTTCTATTCATTTTCAACAACTCTGATTTCAGAGCATCGACCATCAAGGCCAGTCGGGATCGACTTGACGCATCCGCTGAGGCTGGGTACTTTTCTTTGGACATGGCTTTTATTAAGCAGAACCCTGTAAAACCAATCTTGCCACCTTTATTTGTATTAGTTTCGGAACAGAGTTAGAGCGAATGGGATTCAAAGAAAAGTAAACAAAGGACAATAAAGTGAATTTAAAGAGAAGTGTCCCTTCCGGGGAGGAAAGAAGGACTTGTCTGGAGTGCGTGCAGACTTCAATAGACATGACATGATTCTTGGACTGGATGTCTGATCTGCACAACTATCCAACTTCTCATAAACCCATTGCGACCATGTTTTAAAAAAAACCGAGAAACCTTGCCAGGACTCTTTCAGTGCCAATGGTGGTGATGGTCTTCTTCTTTTCGATCAACGGCGCCCTTTTCGGGTTTTCTCCAATCGACCTCTCTCATTTCTCTTCTAACCGTCGCCTTATAGTGCTCTTTACGAGTTTTCACTAACACGACTCTCTAGTTTTTCAGTTTCTCTGCTCACCATCGCCTTACGGTGCCCGTAGGATTTCACCAATAAGACTCTCTCATTTTATTTCTCTCTTCTTGAATGCACCGGATCCAAACAACTGCGTTCTCCAATTTGAAAACCTTTCGTCGATTGATCGGAAGGACTTGACAGGGTTTTGGGTAAAACGAATTTGGATCGAATTACAACTTTGGAACCGTTCAGGCGGGATCATTGCCGAACCATTATAACATCTGCGCCAGTTTTACTCTATGGGGGGAAATTGGATTTTTGTTTTGGTGTGACTGAACCCCAGAGAGAGACTGCCTACGTATCCTTTCGGAATCAAGTCGAATGTAGTTCAGACAACTTTGTTTTTGATTTTCTTTTGTTTTTCTGTTTTGTTTTGTTTTCTTTTTTCTTTCTTTTTCTTTCTTTTTTCATTTTTCATTTCATTTTCTTTTTCTTCTCTCTTTTTTCATCTTTTCTCTTCTTTTTTTTTATTTTCTTTTCCTTTTCTTCCCCCCGCCTTTTTTTTTCATTTCGTTTTTCAATAACACTTTCAGGTTCCAAAGAGGGTAATCAAAGAATGGGAGCCGACTCAAAGGGTTTGCAAAGGGTTGATAGTGTTTGGGTAGCGAGAATGAAAGCCTTCGTCATCCCAACCAGAGAATATTAGAACTATACAGAGGATCCAACATAGTACCTTTTCACTGCATTTGCATTGACAGTCGATTCAGGGACATTTCCTTCGATGTGCCCCAAGAACAACGCACTCTTTTGGTAGTACTCTTGTTGCAATGTATGGAACTTTCCACTCTGGAACCAATTTTTCTTCAGCTTTTCCAACTCTTTGTTTTATTTCCTCAAACTTACCTTCTTTGCATTTCGACTCTTGATTCATTATTTCGAAGTCTGACAGCGTTTTGGGATCTGGGCATGAAGTCCGCAAGCATGTCATGTTATTGAAAATCTGCATTTCACAGAACTGAAAAAAGAATAAGAAAAACATCAAGATTAAGAAAAGAGACATTCCTGGACAATGAAATATTAATTTCATTTGATTTTTGATTTTTTTTTGATTTTTTTTATTTTAATTTTGTTTTTTCAATTTTTGAAGAGAGAAGGGTTTACATCAGAAAGTAAGACAATAGAGTAAATATCCGGATCACACCCTGAGATAATCCGGCTGTGGAGAGGACAGCAAGACTGGCTACCGAGACTCCCGTCTGATAGGGAACTTTCACGCTTGGTGACCATTTTTCGACTTTTCTTGTTTTTCGGCCACGGCTGCAATGGCCTTCAGTGCCGGATCAAATTCCTCAGCTTCATCCGACTATTGGCCCGATGTTGTGGACAGGCAACAGATTGTTCATCACATCAGGAGTTTCTTCATCCCGAAAAATCAAGTCTTCAACTGCCGTCTGGTCCAACAGTCCTTTGTACTGTGCCCCTGTGCTCCAGAGTGGTATTCACATCTAGAATCGGCTCGGTGCGAGGGGGACTCGGGGTTTGGCGGGTTTGGGGCCACTGGCTGCAGCAGACCTCGCCTGACTAGCTTTTGGAACAAGCCCGAGTATGATTCACCAATAGGGGGTGAAGTGATTCTTTTTAAAAGGCTCTTTTGGGTGAGGGTTGTACTGGGGAACATTTGATTGGGGATTACATGTAGCTTGGTAAGGATGGGCATTTCCGGGAGGTGGAGCTCGGTTTTGTGTATAATGTTGTGGCCGCGAGCAAGGTCACGCATTCATCACTGCATACCAACAAAACCAACCACCTGAACAAAACCTGGCTAATTTTCTCACACAAACAACTTTGTTAGTTTTGAGACATTTAACATATAGGAAATCGCACGTTGGGATGCAACGCACCTACTAGTTAAATGCTTCTACCGTGTGTTTGAACGGTTGAATGTTTCATCCCGGCCATAATTAAACCTTTCAGTATGTACCTCTTTTCTTTTATTTTTGCCTCTCTTTAATCACTCTTGATTTTTCATCTCGTTTTTGCCGCTCTTTTATTTTTTGCACTCTCTGTTTCTCTTTTGTTTGTCACTCTTTTATTTCTTGTCGCTCTTTTTTTTTCTTCCACTCTTTTTTTTTCACTATATTTTTTTTCAGATTATTTTTCTCTCAGTTTATTTATGACTATGATAGAATCCGATGGGGATTGCCTACGTATCATGACCCCGCATGAATCAGATCTTGCGTAGTTCGGGAAGATTGGAAATGGAGTAGGTAAACTAACCTTTTTTTACTTTTTATAAAACTCAGACCATGAAAGCTTTAAGAAAAAGAAACACATTTTTTTATATTATTTTTTTTTTGAATTTTTGAAAGAAATGCTTTAAAAGAAGAAAGGAAATATTTATTTATTTTTTGGATTTCTGATATTTCTTTTAATTTTGAAAGAAAGACTTCTAAAAGTTCCATTTTTTTTGATTGAAACTTTGGAAATTTCAAAAGTAAAAGGAAAATATTTTTTGTTTGAATTTTCATTTATTTTCTTTTTTTCTAAGGAAGAAAGAAATTTTTTTTGGATTTTGGATGTAACCTCTTAATTTTTGAAAGAGGGACCTTTTTTAAGAAAAATATTTTGAATTTTTGAGCTTTTATTTATTTACAAAAGTACTTCTAAAGAAAAGCAAAAAAATTTTTTGGACTTCAATTTTTTCAATTTTTTTTATTGACATTTATGAAAGAAAGACATTTAAGGAGTATTTTTTTTTCTGATTTTTTTTTGGATTTTTTTGGAAAAATACTTCAAAATGAAGGAAACCCGAATTTTTTGATTTTGATTTTTATTAATTTTTCTTTTTTCGTATGAAAGAGATTAGAAAGAAGGAAACCATTTTTGAGTTTAAAAAAACTTCTTTTTTTTTTGAATTTTCTAATGAAAGATTTCTAAAGAAAGAACTGGAAGAAAATATTTTTGGATTTTTTTGAAAATTGGGGTCGGAACCGATGAGGTTTGC
>NW_017691028.1:4983-5641 GCF_001879085.1 Nicotiana attenuata
TCATTGAAAGCAATAAAAATCAGGATTGTGTATCCTTGGGAATGAAGCCTTAAATTGGGAGGATTACCAGGCTATGCTGGAAAATGACCGGGTTATGCCGGAAAAGAAAAAGGTCCTCGGATTATGTCGGGGAGGTCCACAGGTTATGCCGGGATAAAACAAAAGGTCCTTGGGTTATGCCAGGGAGGACCACGGGTTATGCCGGGATAAAAGAAACAGGCTCCTTGTGTTATGCCAGGGAGGTCTACGGGTTATGCCAGGATTAAAAGAAAAAAGGTCCTTGGGTTATGCCAGGGAGGTCCACGGGTTATGCCGGGATAAAAGAAAAAAGATCCTTGGGTTATGCCAGGGAGGTCCACGGGTTATGCCGGGATAAAAGAAAAAGGTCCTTGGGTTCTGCCAGAGAGGTCCACGGGTTATGCCGGGATAAAAGAAAAAAGTCCTTGGGTTATGCCAGGGAGCGAAAGGAAAAGGTCCTCGGGTTATGCCGGGGATGTCCACGGGTTATGCCGGGATATTTAGGGAATGGGGCTCTATGCTACCATGATTTTATATATATATATATATATATATATATATATATATATTTATTTATTTATCTTCATTCTTCATTTCATTTTTAGTAGAAAATGCAAGAAAGAGTTGGGGGGGGGGGGGG